>NW_027157200.1:0-297 GCF_002600585.1 Cystoisospora suis
ACTCTCAGAGGTCGTGGGGGGTCCCCACGGGTTCCCTGGGCTGCGTTAGCCTCTTGCACATGATGTCGGCGTTCCTAAGGCTTCTGAGAAAAGGACGTGCAGCACTTCCCCCCTGCCGACACGTTCTCCTGGGCTTGCTAGCCCTTCCGTTGGAATCCTTTCGATCGTGTAGAGCTTGTTAGCCTTCCCTAGAAGGCCTAGATGCTCCTTATTGCCACTGGGCTTCTCCTCTGGCCTGCCGGCGTGTCGCCTGGCGCGCCCTGCTGCTTTATGCGGTCGGCTTCTGCCCTCTCTGGG
>NW_027157201.1:0-287 GCF_002600585.1 Cystoisospora suis
GTACCGAGAGCCATCACCCAACCTGACTATTTGGAGAGCTCCAGGTACCTGACCACTCGGAGAACCATAATCTGGGAGTATCAGGGAGAGGTGACCGTGGGAGTTTCGAAGACAAGAGAGGGGGTCAGTCAACCTTACTGGGGGAACTACCAAACTTTGGGGTTAGAAGAAGAAAGACCAGAGGCGAGTTCGAGGGAGTGTGATAAAGTTACTATACCTACCTTAACGGAAGAAGACTACGTTAAACTGACAATCATGAGACCTTGGCTTGAAAGCATCTCTCTTCC
>NW_027157201.1:842-1440 GCF_002600585.1 Cystoisospora suis
AACTGGAAGCCTGGGAGGCAAGACGAGTTAAGCAACGAATGAGCAAGAGAAGAATAATTCCTTAAAAGAAAGGGGACTTATGGTAAAAGAACGAATTCCCGAAGTAGGGAGCCGTTGAAAGGTAGTTTCTCTGATGTTTGAAGGGTTTGGGTTAGTCGAAGGGGGAGTCTTTGAGTACCAGGGTCCCGTTGGTAGAACCGATCCCGGGTGTGTAGCGGAATGTTTCGATAACATCCGACTTTCAAGTGGACAGAAGTGAGGTGTAATGGAGTCTGTGGTGTGAAGAGGTGGTGAAGACCAAGTGAGAGTTGATGAGGAGGTCCAGGAACGGTCCCCTTCTTCTTATTGTTTCCTCTCGAGGGAGTTGGTGAGACTTGAGGGCCGTTTTTCGTGGTCCCGAGAGCGAATGTGCACGTGTTTGGTACTCGGTACAGGATCAGTTGAAGGCGTGGTGAACTCTAAAACGAATGTTCTGAACGTCTTGCTTTTCCCCAAGGCCTTGGGAGATGGCCCGTCAGCTCCTTGAGGTTCGAACTCATCGAGTAGGCAGGGAAAACGCAGCGAACCTGTCCGTCCGGCCTCCCTAGAGTAATCGTGA
>NW_027157202.1:0-359 GCF_002600585.1 Cystoisospora suis
CAGTGAACGGGCCGGGGCCGGGACCGGACCGACCGGACCAATGGGGCACCACCCCGGGGCACTCCACGGGGACCAACTGGAAGCCTGGGAGGCAAGAAGAGTTAAGCAACCAATGAAGAGGGAGAAGAATAATTCCTTAAAAATGGGGACTTATGGTAAAAGAACGAATTCCCGAAGTAGGGAGCCGTTGAAAGGTAGCTTTTCTGATGTTTGAAGGGTTTGGTTAGTCGAAGGGGGAGTCATTGTGTACAAGGGTCCCATTGGTAGAACAGATACCGGGAGTGTAGTGGCATGTTTCGATGACATCCGACGTTCGAGTGGGCAGAAGTGTGGTGAATTCGAACCTGTGGTGTGAAAAA
>NW_027157203.1:0-290 GCF_002600585.1 Cystoisospora suis
CTGGTCTTCGAGTAGATCAGCACGTCATCGAGATAGACGACTACGAATTCGGCCAATTACTCCTTACACGTTCTGCATTAGGCGTTGGAACGTAGAGGGTGCGCCTGAAAGACCAAATGGCATCACGCAAAATTGGAACGTTCCATACCTGGTTCTGAACGACGTTTTCCATTGGTCCTCCTCCGCTATCTCAACCTGGTGATATCCGGCTTGCAAATCCAGCTTTGAATACCACCTGGCTCGGCCTAATCGGTTGATCAGGTCGTGGATCCTTGGAATGGGGTATTCGT
>NW_027157204.1:0-321 GCF_002600585.1 Cystoisospora suis
TCCTCTACAGGCAACAGCGGGTATCATCCCGTAGCCACGAGGTAAGGCACCAGATGCTGGCGGGGACTCCTCCACCATCCATCTCCGGACCTCGGCCATGGAGAAACGAGCCCCAGCAAGGCGCCACAAGGGACCCAGGTAGCGGGCAGGCTCTCGGATGTCGCCAACACGATCCGCCCACTCAGCTCGATACAGCAGGACGAAGAAGGGAGAAACGCCAGCCTGAGAACGACAAGCAGACACACCCAGACGCATGAGAGAAGCACACCCAGAGGCCACGCGAAACCGGCAAAAGGCGGAAACTTACCCCAGCCGGTCCAA
>NW_027157205.1:0-398 GCF_002600585.1 Cystoisospora suis
GGGAACAGAGAGTCAATATTATTCTTATGTTTGTGGAAGAACTAAGAAGTATTGGCTCGGTGAGAATAAGTCAATGTCTTTCTTATGTTTATGGAGAAACTAAGAAGTGTTGACTCAGTCAAGTGAGATACGGTGTTGCTACGTCCGTGGAGACTGTTGTGGGAAGTGCGGTCGTACTGGATTGTGAGCGATCGAGCTTAAGAGAATTGAAAAAAACGTAATTGAATTTTATTTCTTATTCTATGGGGAGAAATTGAATAGAGTGGAGATCCACTCTGCGTTAGTGGGGAATTTGCACTCCTGTTGTGAACAGGAGAGTTGAGGCAGCGCACCCCCTTTTCAAGGCGGTAGCGTGAGCCGTGGGAGAACGAACTGAGCGCCGCTGCGAGTTAGAGTTA
>NW_027157206.1:0-425 GCF_002600585.1 Cystoisospora suis
GAATGATTGTGCAATAGAGAACTTTCCTTGTGTGAGAACCTGTACACTACGGCACCTAGGGGTGCCTAATGTGGTTTAATCGCTCATTGGTCCAAGAGTTTGGGCGAAAGAGCCCACGGAACGCCCGGGATCGATGCTCGGAGCAACCTGCACGGCCGACCGGGAACCCTAGCGGTCCCCTCAGAGCTAGCGCGGCCCGAATAATAGCCGCCGGCCGAGTTTGAAGCCAACCTGAAAGCGCAGGCCTACAAGGAAGTCAGGTAGGCCCGAATTGGCGGAACTGGAAGTTGGCCAAAGGCATGAGGGCCCTAAAGGGGTCAGCAGAGGGCTGCTAGAGCAGCCTAACGGACGCGGAGTACCAAGCGGAGGCTAGACCCAGATTACCCCGAGTGTGGCGCATGAGCCCAGACTGGCGAGAAGAGGGA
>NW_027157207.1:0-523 GCF_002600585.1 Cystoisospora suis
TATATATATATATATAGGCATATATATATATATATAGGCATATATATATATATATATATATATGTATATATATGTATGGTTTGTGACCAAGATGTGAAGAATGAAAGAAGCCCCTGACAAAATGAATGGATGGAGTTCTTTGTGAGAGAAGAACAAGGACTCGTGAAGAAGAGGGGAGAGGGAGGGAGCATCTGTCGATAGTTGTTCATTTTATGAGGGGGGCATGAGGCTGATACACTACATGATAGGCTTGTCACAGCTATGAAAACGACACCCCTCTGGATGATGCCGTGCCCTACAAAGAGAAATGCTTTCTTACTATTGGAGCTAGAGAGATCTTTCACACACATTTATGTCATNNNNTCACCGTATCACATGGAGAAAGGCGGGAGAGTTCTACGACTTGCATGGATTAATTGCCTGATCGGTCTATCTTGGCTTCTTGGAGAGTGAGAGGAGTGTATAGACAGCAGACACCTCCGTCTCAAGGGACCTATCTGTTTCCTTCTTCTTGTCGTCGGAA
>NW_027157207.1:853-10744 GCF_002600585.1 Cystoisospora suis
TTAATCCATCTATCTATTTATCTATTTATCTTGAGTCTATTCATCTATCTCTCTGGTTGGTTTTGTAATGGCAGCGGCTAGGAGCGGGAGGACGAGGAGGAGGATGAATGAATTTTTTCTTGAAGTGACAGGCAGGGCCACCCCTTCTTTCCTTTGTCAAGGCAGCAGCGATGAGAGATCACTACTGGGTAGTAGTAGCTAAGAGCGAGTGGCAAGAGGTGTTAGGCTTTCACACATCTCTGCAGTGCATGCGGGTATGCTTCTATCTATATTGATGTAGCACAGGTGTAATCCTATTTATATCACGTTAACGTGTCAGTCCTCTCCGAAGCAGATGTTATAAATCTAGCTAGCTCTCGTAAAAATGAAGCCATTCGCACGTCTCTTGTATTTTGCCCGTAAAGGAGGCGTGCGAGGCTTCTTGTCGAGGGTTCCGCCGTGTTAATAAGCGAGGGAGGGAGAGAGGATAAAGTATTACCACCGACTTACTGACTGTCTTGGTCGCCTTGTTCACTTCAGAGTTCGTTGTCTCAAGAAGACAGTATTTCCCATTTTTGGGTATCTACCTATCCATCTATCTTTTACTTATATGTCGATCTCCGTGCATATGAGCCGGACATCGATCGGTCAAGCCCGAGGACACAACGCGAGCCAGGGCAGGGCTGGTCACTCGTCCAAAGACTCATTGAGTCGACCGTTTGTTAACTCAAAGAAAAGCTTTGAGTTTCTCTTGTGACGGTTTGTTATCGTAAACATCCCCCTCACGGGTCTTGCCGTTACTGGTAAGAGTCGCAACTGGCGAGTATTTCAATCAAGTCCAGATGTAAACCATGAGAACCCACCTTCATACTCGGTCACGGAAAGAATTTTACCTCCTACTATCCCTACGGTAAAGTAGCTCATGACGCCTCTCGGTTCTCGTCTGGATCTTTGAAAACAAAGACGGGGGTCGCAAAGTCTACATTTGGTCCCGGTGGCGCTCAGTCGACTGCCGTACAGGGGGAATTATCACTGTGAAACCTGGCGCTGCGTACTCGCAGGGTTCAGAAAATGCCCGTTCAAGGGCACTTGTCACGGCATCAATGGCAGTGAATTGAGAGCACTCTAGCTTCCCTAGCTGTTTGACGTCAGGAGACTACTGACAGGGCTTCTGATGGACAGTCGTTCTCGCTGATGGATTCGCCTGTTTAGGAGGAATATGGAGGCCAGGGCTGCCTGGTTGTCTGGTGTAGTTCACTCGGGAAGATTCAGACATTCGCAGACAAGACTGGATCAAATTCTAGACACGAGACTGCAACCCGATTTCGCTATTAATCATGTCGCAGGTACCCGTCGTAGTGTGCTCCCGTCAGAATCTCCAGATGTCGAGGGGATTACGTAAGGACAAGGAAACTTCACTATAACAAAAAGGCGACAAACTCGCAGGGAGCAAGCGCTTCTCTGGGACAGGGCTATCCCATCGCTACAAGCTACGACATGGCGTAGGGTCGTTGCCAACCTCCCGCTGGAAGAAGGGTTCAAGGCATTGCGGCACCGCTTTCGCGCACCGTTCAAGATAATCGAGCTTATTGGCGAAAATGCCGTCGAACTCGACCTTTTTCCTGAGCTCAATAGTTTCGGCAGGTTATCTGCGACGGCACCTATCCAGAAAGCATTTCGAAGCGTTTCAGGTGGAGACAATTGTGATTTTCTGTAGGTAGACTATCGGTACTCTGCGTTTGGACGACTTCTTCAGTTCCAGAAATCGGCTCAAACAGTAGTGTGCGGGCGTGTGCTGGGAGCACTTGTAGCCAGCGTGCCCTTGAGATCGGTGCAGTGTATCTCTGTAAACACCGACAGTAGGCGAGCAGAGCCACCGGCTGGAAAAGCAAACCTGAGGTTTTGCCAACCTCATTTGCCAGGACCCTGTCGCCTCTGGGCGCCATCAATCACTTCCCACGGGGGCTTACGGGGGGGTGTGTCGCGCAGACCGCGGGCATGCGCGCCCTAGCCGTGTCCCGATTCTCGGAAACGCAACATGCGCCCGAAGATTCGCTTGCTAGAGAAAACAAAGTGGGTTCAGCTCCTCGAAGTCGTATCATAGCAGCGTGAGCCAATCTCAACTCTTGACTCAGCTCCAAACTGCGCGCGAGCACAACAACCTCGTAGAAGGGTTTAAGCTGGCCTAGTGCACGCCTGCCGGGCTCCTGCAGAAGCCGCTGCGGTTCAGTTCACCCCTCTGAGCCTGTACGCTACCCTTACTTCAAAGGACGCATATGTTTATATGAGCTTCACACGTGCTTCGAGGAATGTTGCATTCTTCCCCCTGTACTCTCTTACCGCGTGGAGCGGAGTCCTCTTCAATTCCAGAAAGCGCCTGCACCAAATCGAGCTCTGACCGCGGCAAAGCCTAACCGGGTCCCAATTTGCTTTAAGCACACCAGCAGTACTTTCCGCTAAGGTGTGGCTTCTTCTCTCGTGTAGCCTACGATGGCGAGAGCGACGAAAGACGGCATCTTGAGCCAGTTCTGGGGCGGGGCAGGCCAGGACCCTGAGTTGACGCCATACATTGCGGAAGAGCTTGTCCAGCGCTTGCAGACTATCGACCTAAAGGACGTCGGCTCACCGGAGTACGTTCAACCTTCCACACGACATGGGCCCAGAGCGTGAGGCCTGCCTATGTGAACGAGATCTCTGAGGCGTCAATGATGGCGGACTCCAGCAGCCACATACGCTGACCCATTGTTACCACTGCACCCCCGGATTTCGCTCTGCTCGACACAAGTTACCCTTGCTACCAGCGAACCGAAGAACTTTGATACGTGGCCTGACCAGTGCCCTTCCATCCCCAGGGCTCCCCCTGCGGTCCCCGGCACGAGTTACCGGTCCCATCACTACTTTTTCTCCGTACCCACGCACCCCCCTACTTTTTAGCCCTGGGGGGCGAGTCGCCGACATTCACTACAGTTTTTCCTTGGTCTTCTCGCCAGCGTAGGAGGACATTGTCGGTAACGCATTTCAAGGTTTACAGCGCGGCGAGTGTAGCTGTCTCCCGCCCTCTGAGCCTGCGCTCCAAGCACCGTAGCCAGGCCACTACGTCCGCCGGATAGTACCACCTCGTGAAACTATCGCTGCGAGCTCTGGGGGGCGCCCAAAACTAGTCGAGTTGTCTGTGCGACAAACCTCGGTGTACCCACGCAAAAATAAAAGCTACGTGCTTCGTACTTGCAGACTGCAAGGCCCCGACAGAAGTCACTGGACGAACTGGCGGGCCCCCATGCCACGCTTTGTCGGTTCATAGAGTCGCGATGTTGCCTCTTGCAAGCAGCTTACGACTACCTTGCGTTGAATTCCGGTCTCAGGTGGTTTTCCCACCATGAAATTATCGAGCGCCTGAACCTCTACGCTCACCAGCAGGCCACCACTGCGACAGACGAGTTTATCATGAGCACTGTCGCCACCGCTGGGAAGGTGGGTCTGCATCCGTCGACCGGCTGTAAATACCCGGTTTCCAGGGACTAACAGAATAAAGTGGAATGGCGCCGTAGGCGTAGGCCTTCTAGCTAAACGGAAGAAAGAAATGACCTAGGGAACGAGTGTTTTTGTAACTGTCGTGTTCTGTCATGTGGACTGCTGCTTGTTCAAACACAGGTCTCGACCCTCATAGAAGATCTCATAACTATCGAACTCTGGAAGGAAAAAGTATTTCCGCTGATGAAGACCCATCTGGCTGGTCTTCCTTCAATCAGAAGCTACCTCCCGGTATGGAACACAAACCGAACTATGCCACACCTCTTGGTATGAGTCCCGTCTATCTCCACCTTGTTGCCAGATCATTGCTGCCCCGCTGCCCGCAGAGCGGCGATGCAGAGTCTTCTGCTTTTTCTTGCCTAAGCTGCGCTCTCCGGCAGTAGCCGGATGAGTTCAGCTAAGAGCCCACTGCTGCTTTATGGGTGCTACGTTCACCAACAGTTAAAGTGTACTCCAGTCTTTTTATACTCACCTAGCGAGGCCACAACGCTGCCTTTGGGTGGGTAGCAAACAACATGGAATTTGTCTCCATCGGCACTGTCGGTGTTCCAGATTTACCATGAGGCGCTGGTGGTCAACTTTCTCGAAGTCCTCCTTTACCACAGAACAGCAGCGCAAGCCGCTGAGGATCACCTCGTTGATCTGGTCGATTACATCAATCGCAAAATAGTATATTTGCTTAGCAGGTCAGATTCTTCTGTGAGGCACGAGACAGCGAAACGAACTCGGACAAAGCGGCGGAGGGAGACAAACGAGGATTCACGCTCAGCCGCGCATGACGCGAAGGGCGAGGCAATACGAGTAGAAGATTCAGCGTCGCTACAACATATCAGTACCTGGAGTTTTATCTCCTCTCTTGCAAGGGCACGGGTTCCTGCCCTCTCGGGATTGGGCGGATATTCGGTAATTAGCCGGTGTGGTATTTCCGGCTGGTCTTTGTGCCCTATCCCGCAATGAATGCTTATTGTGTCTGTAGGGATATATCGGAGCTGCACGGTGCGCCTCTAACTGTCGAGAGCATCAAGGCGGGTGTGTCGCTCGACAGTGAAGAGATGCAGCGGCAGCAGCGGGAATGCGAATTCAAGATCAGCATGACATGCCTTTCCATTCTTCGGTTCATTACGGATCACCGCAGCGCCCTACCCGTCACCGTTACGACCCGACTCCTAGACCAGCATGGTAACTATCTCATCTACCTTGCCTACTCGAATCCGGGGAGAGCTCTTCAGTTGTGGTTCGCAAACACAAACTCGCGGTAGCACACACGGCTCAAGTATCTTCCGAAAGGCAGCGTCCGTCCCGTGGTCGGCGACGTTGTGTCGTCAGGCTGAAGGGCCAAGACAGCCTGAGAGGGAGTTGTCAACGCGCGCCATGTACTTCAGGGTCAAGCTATGACTGAGGGCACATACTGAGCCTCTGATGGGTAGTTGGTGCTGCCTTACACATTATGGACCAGGTCGAATACGAGGGCTGTAGAGAAGATGCCACATCGGTTCGCCGAAAGCAAATTAAGTACTACTGGCCTCCGACACTGTACGTGTGCGTGCTTCCATCGTGGTTTGTTGTGATCTACAGATGTACTCCTGTCTCTTGTTTCCTTAATGGAGCGCAAGCCATGGTACAAGACTAAAAGCAACGGCGAAACGGAATTCTTTGAAGACCAACAGTAAGCCGGAAGCTTAGTGTTCCTGCCAGTGCACGTCAAACGTCAGGCAGCGCCTACAGCCGTGATCCCAGCCCATGCCTACCAGCTCGATCACCAAATCAACACTGGTCCCGCTTGTCCCTTGGCCCGTGCGACCGCTGCTGTTTTCCGAATCAGATGGATTCCCCAAAGGAGTGACGAAGCGAGCATGCCCAAGGTGCAAGCACAGGTAAGTCCCAAGGCGCCAACCCGTGCAGAAAAGATTCCAGCATCAGTATCCACCTGAGTTCTCATCTCGTGAGCTGCCAAAAGAGTCCTCCATGTCGGTTGAATAGCCCGAGCGTCCATGCGGGGACATGCAGTTGACCTTTGCTTGTATTGAACTTAAAAGGGGACTGCGACAGATGTAGACTATCCGCTCAAGTCATATTGTTTGAAAAGAATCTGTTGTCAGACCGAGAAGGCTGCCTCTTAGAGGACACTGTCTTGAGTGTAGCCACTGCACATCTCCCCTTCACACGCAGACCGGTGGTCTTTCCTGTAGGTCTGGCTCACGATATACAATCTGGTCATGGATCAAGAGTGCCGAAACAGGTACAGCGGCGACCTCTGCTAGCTCTCCGGTCGGCTAGCACAGCTGGACAACGAGTTCTGTGCACGTGCAAGCGCCCGGGAGTATCTGGACCTTAGATACTTCTCACGCCCTGCAATTTGTCAAGTTCAGTGCCTGGTCTCGGCGCGGGCTTCTCCATGCTTACAGAGGAAAGTGGGAGTGTCGGAGTTGAACTAAGGTACCGGTCATGTGTTGTCAGTCCGCGGCGCGCTCTTTCAACCCACCCAACGGTCCTGAAACGTATCTTTCAGATTACCGTGTTGCCTCGTAGCCGCTTGCTTGCCTCGGTCTAGGTGGGCCCCCTGACTGCACCCCGTAACACAGACCCGTGAAACTGCATCTCCGGTGTGTACCACTTCCGGTGCAGATACGACATGACGAGCTACAGAAGAGATAACCTGCTAAGGGTAAGTCGAGGACACAACCGCTTCGATGTGCCGCAGACGTGTCGGAGCAATCCTTTGAAGCTGTCGTGAAATTAGCCCCGGTCTTCCGTGACTACTCGAATGTGCTAAGAACAGGAATCTGCGGAGGGCGAACGCATGTCAGGAATAGTCGGTCACGGCCTTCACCACAGATCACTGTCCTCACAGCCCGCCCTGGTCGTGCGGATTCGCAGCTCTTTATCGGATGGGGAATAGTTCTGCCTTTCGACACAGCGAAGAGAAAGCCTCTGTCTTTTTGTTAGCTACGCAGATTCTTGAATGAGACGGTCCACGACCAGATACCACCGCTGATGGACCTTCACCGCTGTTTAGAGGTGAGAAAACCTCGGAAGAGACGAAAGCCCAGCCCGGCCACCCTTCTTGAAGAATGCAGTCTTCGAGGGTAGCAGGTGGCCTGGATCAGCTCATCTGGGCCCAGATGTGCTTGCTCTGTTGGTGTACCTGTCCAGCAACTTGCCATCAGTGGCCAACATCCAACAGATAACCATTCCATTCCTCCTATCCTGGTGGAAATGGTAGGTAACTGCTGGAGTACCTTGGTGAAGATCACTTTGACAGATTGGCCTTGGGGTTTCTCAGACTTTTACCGTGCTGCCGACACGCCAAGCGAGCCAGGCGGCACGTCTAGTAGTTGCTTTGGCAATGCTGGCTGAAGAGGCCGTGCTGCAAAGCTGGCTAGGCCTGGAATGTTGTCTTTCGGAGCAACTTTTCTCGAATCCGGTGGCTGTTCCCTACGCCCACGGGACTCGGTTCATGCGTCTGCGTTATCCTCCCACAGAGTGCCGACGTACGGGAGAATCTCCTCAAGCGGTACGAGGGCAAGTGGGCGGCTGTAGTGGAACGTCAAAAAGAGTTTTCATCTAAGGGCAGCGAGCATCTTGATCGCCTATCGAAGTTCATGGTTTCCATGCCGTTTGACACCGTGACAAGCAGCAAACGGTGCAGAACATGCGGGAGGCACGTAAGTTCTCCAATGTTGTAGCGCATTTGACATGCGGGCGCCACTTTATGAAATAATCCGCCCGTCTACTGTAGATCGTGCTGTTTCCAGCTCAGTGAGAACCTCTCATCAGTGGCGTCACCTCCGATCGAGTAGTGCTGGGCGTACTTCGTGCTAATGCGATTGGTTCGCAGCACAGATGTGTCGTCAAGGCGGCAAAAATAGATATCACGGGTAGCATTGCTTCCGCAGTTAGCTGGGCGTTCTTTAACCCCCTAGTGGTGCTATCGGTTGTTTGCTTCACTTCCTCAGGCGGAGCAGCGGTGTGCCAAGTGCAAGGCGGAGTGGTACTGTAGTCGCGAGTGTCAGATCGGAGACTGGAAAAATCATAAAGAAGTCTGCAGTGCATCGTCGTCTACGTAGAGGGCTCTCCTGCTGTCCTGACCCAGAGTCTCGACAGCACCCATCGCATCGCTTTCGATTACCTGGCCGACCTAGCGAAGTGGCGAACACCAGTGGACGTGCGGCGCTGCGCACTGAGAAATGGATGGCCACTTTGCTCCTGCTTACTCAGTATGAAGGAAGTGAGGACAAACAGATCGAAAGCTGAAGAAAAGGTGACAGGTGGAGAGTTTATCAGTGCCAAGTCGTCCTGGTGTTCCAGCCGTCCGGCGTCAGCCGCGAGGACGTGCGTGTCTACGCAACATATCGAGGGACCTGGTGCTGGCGGCATGTCGAACCCGTATATTGCAATGTTTAGTTTGTTGAAAGAACACTCGTTCCCCTGCAGACCAGGTAGGGAACGCAGCGTCGTTCCTCGTCAATCCGTCCGCTTCACGGTACGCAGAAACTCTTGCTCTCATGATACTATGCGAGCGAGAAGACATATGAGATCTCGCTCCCTAGACTGTTACCAGTACCTGGTCTTCAACTGTGCTCTCTCCTTTCTCCTGTGGAATAGTACAACTGCAAGCGTAAACCGGGACCTGATCACGATTATCGCCGATACTGGCATTCCACGCAGAGAACGCATTCCAAACACGGAGTGAGCGACCACTATCTGAGAACCTCAAAGGAGGATACACTTTTTCCGGGGAATGTCAAATCGAAACAACACGGAAAGGAAATGGCAACCTTCCGGCCCGAAAAAAAGCGTGTTGTGGTTTCCCATGCACTCCCAGAAAAGCTTTAGCCGGACAGCTCCTTCTCTCCTCTAGAGCCGAGCCGGCCGGCCGTTCCTCCCGGCCAGGGGGTGAGTATCTTGTGTCAGCGGAACCATGTTGACGCAACTGTTGGCTAGCAATACTTGATTAACTGAAAACAAGTGAAATCAACAGTCTTCCTTCTTTCCACAATATCAGAACGTGACTAAGCACAAAAGACATGGCCCACTCTAGTAGTGTAGATAGTCCGACAGAGAGATAGAGAGATACACAGGAGGGCTTGCCCGTATCGAACTCTTCTTCTTTGCGCAACAGCCGTGTTGTAAGACTGCTTTTTTTTTGCATGTCCTTTTACACATCATAGTCGATGGTACTTTCTAACTTCTTGTTCTCCGCCAGTTTACGCGCGGCCTTGAAGAAGTCCTCCTCAATCACGTAGTCTCTCTCGGCTCGGATCGCAAACATTCCTGCACGGCAAAAGAATCCTCCAGTATTCAAAGATGTCTTCCATGATGTCTATGGATAAGCATGCGCTTGTCGAATATCTTCCTACATCACCGAGAAACACTTTTGCTTTCTTTTCAAAATTCACATAGACCATCCTGTGAAGGACCACTTGACGGTCCTCTTGAGAAAGGACATACGCTTCGAAACCACCCGGTATAAAATGATAGAATAGCGTATAGATGAAACATTTTCTTCGTCATGGAAGACCTTTCCGAGCAGGAACTTTCCTTTACTACAAACTCGCTTGTTTTTCTCCCCACTCATGACTCATGCATTTAGATGGCGCAATCGTCTCTGACTCTTCACTATCTCTCTAGGAAAGAAGCGCGCTTCCTACGTAAGACCTATCGACACACATCTGAAGTCACTGACACGGGGGAATTGAACTCCCCTTACGAAGACAGAAGGGGCACGTCACGATAAGAATGACCACGACATCTATATCCAGTGTGGAGAAAGAAGGAACCGACGTTCAACTGCGCTCTTCTATGTAGAAAGAAGCGGCTCTCCCCTTCCTATGTCTTCCACATATACAAATGGTGTATATCTCTTGAATACGTAGACAGTGTCCCTCTCTTGAGACAATCCTGTCTTGATACTGCCACGAGTCCGACGAAGGAATGCAAAGAAGAAGAACAAGAAGGGGAAAAGAAAGTGATGCTTTATTCTCTCTAGTAGCCACCATCATCACCCTTACAGAGACAACTGCGCCTTCCCTTTCTACTCACCCGCCTCAGTGCACACATTGCGGAGATCAGCTCCATTGAAACCGTCGCATAGCTTACAAACTGCCTCATAATCTAAACGCATACAGGAGATCGTAGGCATGCATTCACTACGACAACGTCCAAGATAAAGTTCCCATCTGCACTGTATGATGATCATTCCCAAGAACGCCTCTTCACCCTGACACTGGGCTGTAAGAAACAACCTTTCTCGTGAAATCTCACAGGCAGGAAAAAAACACTTTCGTCTTGGACAAACGACAGCCCCAGAAAGACTGCCATTCACTCCTGGCGTAAAAGAGATCCTACATCAGGCTATACCGATCTATCTATCTGTCTATC
>NW_027157208.1:0-13376 GCF_002600585.1 Cystoisospora suis
GAAAGAGTAAGGAAACACGCACGGGAACGACACCTCGGGCCCCGGGAAGCCGTAACAGCTTACGGAGGCCAGCTCACTCGCCGGTGAATCGAGCCGGTAAAAACACGGTTTCCACCCTGAAGTTGTTTCCACAGACAGTCCCCATTTACTAATGGAGGTGGCCGTTTCCCTGCTCGTCTGGCCACTCCGAAGCCGTCGTAGCCACCTGGGCTGGGCGTCTGCCTTCAAGAACCGCCCGGCGAAGTGCTTTGCAGGCTGTGTAACTGTGTCCTTGTTTGAGGCAGTAGTAGCACGTCAGCTCCCCACTTCTGCTGAAATGCTGGGCCGGCTGCGGTCGTTGACCTGTTCCTCGCTGATCGAAACCGTGGCGAGAAGTTCCGGCCTGGACTTGGCGGCGGTTTCTTTCTACCCTGTCCCGCTGCGTAGAGATCGCGAAGCTCTCGCTCATATCCATCGAGTCAGTAAAGTCATTTGACGGCCTCCCAAGAGTTCCAACATTTTTTAGATCTCGTGTGGCGGTGCATCTTCCAAAGTGATAAGAGCATCCCTTGTACGCTGATCCAAACCGTTGAAGAAGTAGAAGCGTTTCATTTCATCGTCGATGTGTGTCGCGAGCAAGACCAATCTCTGGAAAGTGCCGATGTGTCGGCGCGGCTGGACCGGGCGGAACTTGAGTCGCGTTAGCTCCCGCAGCACACCCCTGCATGACTGATATTAAATAAACCGCTGACGCAAAATATCATAAAAAGCCTCGAGGGTGCGCGGTCTCTTCCGGTGGGCGAGTTTCTTCGATACTTTTGTAGTAAAGCTTCGCTTCCTCATCCAGGAACAGGGCCGCCTGTCGGACGCGCTCCTGTTCCGCCGCGATCCCCCACTCGTCAAGGTACCGCCGACACTCGGAACAAAAAGGCTGGAAAGCGGCAGATCTGAACTGCCATCATATTTCCGTGATCGAAGACTGTTTATTCTTTCTTTGAAAAGTGCGTTCCATAATTCCTGCCTTGGGTCCCGTATTGTTGACGGGTCAGTGGAGGATAGGTCGACGGGCTGGCGGACCATCGTGCCGTGCAACGAACACAGACGTAAAAACAAATACTCAAACAAGAAAGCTAAGCCGAGTAAGTTTTTTTTTTCTTTTTTTTCCGTACCAATATCAAACCGTGCGGTGCTACCACGTGTAAGGCTTTTATATTGTACAAGTTCTTCAACTGCTCAGCCCCGCCGCGACCGCGCGGGGCCTGCGCGACACTTGCCCCAGTAGGCAGGCATCCTATAGCAGCCCCGAGGGGCGCAACACACGTTGCTTCGTACCAAAGTACAACACTGACTGCCGCGCGTATGCGTTGACAGCGCATCGTCACCACTCATGGGTTACACTCCCGAGTTTACACTGTCCTGTGCGGCCGCTTGCCTTCCGACGACCCTAGAGCGTCTGTCAGCACCGTGCGCATCTCCTCGAGTGCATGCAAGCTGACTGTCGGTTCGGTTTTACGGCACTTTCTGCCTCTCCCGTGGCGTCTCTTATTAGGGTTTTACGGCACTTTCTACCTTTGCCATCGCGTCTTTTTAAGCAAACCACACCATGCATTCCGATGAATTGATGTGGATTGTTTCTGCATGGGGGGGGCTGGGAGTCTCGCTTCATTGTCACGTGGCGCGCATGCCGAAGCTGAGTGCGCTCGCGCCGTGAGACTGCCGAGCTCCTTCTTTGTTTTATCCTCCCCTGTCTCGTGACTTCGATCGTAGGAAGCACTCCCTTGCTGAAAACCCCGTAGCTGTTTCGTGTAGATGCACTGACAGCGGCATATCATCCGCTTTCTCTCGTGCGCGGCAAGACCGTTGTGTGCACTTTGAGTTACTGGTTTTCAACAGTTACTCTTTCGCTACAATGGTGCGGAGGGGACTCCGCTTCCGCGGAGCGGACCGGTGCCTCTAAGAGGCGCAGAATATGCGCTGAGCATTCTTGTGCCAGGACCACGCCCCTGTGTGTACGCTGCAGCTACCAGCAACGAGCTGGAGAGTGTCTCGGGAAGCGGGGTTTCTGTTGGAAGCCTGCCGTCGTCGCGTCATTCGATCAAAATTCACCCTAACAGCGGACGTTTGTTGTGCACACAGTTTTTCTCTTGCATGGTCCTACCACTACAAGCACTGACACCTGCCGGATCTGCTCTCCTGGCGTCTCTCTAGCTGTGGTAGACTTTTTTTCTGTACAGAGCCCGTGCGCTTATTGGTTTTCTTAGCGACTGCCGGACTCCTAGTACTCACATTTTTGGCTCTCTGTTGGGTATCTCCACCTCTTTCGGATCTCTGCGTTTGTTGCACTATCTGCTTTTCCTGTCATCCATGAGTGCTGCGGCCGCAACTGTTTTGTCCTACTGTCGTACGGGGGGACATCCGTCTATCCTCAGTTACCTGTGTAGAGTACCCTGTGGCCTTTCCGATTTCCACTTTCTTCTACGTAGCTACAGCAGCCGTTTATTTGTGAGATGTGGCCTCTTTGTACCGAGTGTGGGACGTGGTTTTTTTTCCCCTTTTAGCTTTACAGTGCCGTAGAACTACGTAAACTACCAATACCTAGAACAACAAAGCACTGCTCCATGGCGAAATCGGCCGTGGCCGTAGTGTTCTCAATTCCCAATTCGCAGCTTACGAAATACACCGGAGGCCGGCTTCAAGGATGCGCTGTCTGATAGAGTAACGTTAGGTGCCAACTCTGAACTTTTACGGTTTTCTTAACGTTCATAAGTTTTGGACATCACTGGTAGGATTGTTTTCCAGCATGCCGGCGGCTGCTGCAGCTCTGCCATATCCGTGCGTGCCACGGACCGCTTTGGTAGCGGCCCGGTTCCTGCGGCCTCCGGGCAAGTTCAAGAGAGCAGAGCTGCGTGAACACCCGAGATCGAAGACTGGGGCTTTTGCGAACCTTATAAAGACTGCTGTCCGCCTCCGGGAGAAAGCTCGAGCCTTTTCACTTGTCCCCCCTCCAAGGTATGATTCTCTGTTTCCGAACAATACTCCTCTCCATTTTCTTCTTCTGTGAGCATTGACTACCAGGCTATACCAAATGCTTCTGCACCCACGGCTGTGTTTCATTCATAGCTCCCGGCGTTTATGACTTGCATGGGGAACCGTCTGGTCAGAATTTTTCTCCGGGAAACGTCGGAAGGACTGAAGGGACGGTCGCCCCTCGACGCAGCTGTCATGCCACGCCACTGACCGAAAATGCTGTCTGCTTTGAGAGAAGCACGGGTGAACCCGACTGGGCTTGCCATCGGCTGTAGTACGAGGTGCCGAATGGAAGATTATACTCTGCTTGAAGGCTGTTAGCTTCCGTACAGCTGAAGGTGAGGAGTATCTTACGGGCCCCAGACTAGAAGCCGCCGGGGGCGTTGCTTCATGGGCTAGTCGACCTGTCATACCATGGTTTCAGTCGGGCCCGTGCTGATTGTACATTCTAGGAGCAACCAAGAAGACTGAGGACCAGTTCATTATGCTGACTACGGATAACTATACAGGCCGACCGTAGCGGCTCAACCAAGTGCCGTGGCAGCACATTCATATCCCTTCGAACTGTGAATGTGCTGCCACGGCACTGCGTGTCTCTATTGACGTTGGTTCGCTTCCGCTGTGAGCACCCCTACGCGGCCAGTAGAGACCTTGAAAGGAAAGTGCGAAAACACGACTGTTTTCAAGTGCTCTGCCTGTTCTAGCGTGGGGCCGAACAGGCATCTTCCTGCGGAGGCAGGCTGGCCGGGACATGAGACCTGCCAGGTAACGCCACTAAGCATGTAGAGTCGTCATCGGTGGGATTCGCATCAACCGCGCACAGTTCCAGCGACCCACGTGGACGCACACGATGAAAACGTGTTCTCCAGCGTTGCTGGACAGCCTCTGTTGGACATGTTTTCACAACTTGGTTTCCGCTCTGTTCTTTTGGACTATCTCCTGACTCTTTTTGTCTTGTACTGAACCTTCTCTAACGACATTGTTCAAGACGTTTCACCTTTCGCGCGGGTCAGAGGTCATTCGACAACGGGGGTTGAAGTATTGTACTATACAGGGCGAACTTCTTGCTTTTCGCGTTCTCACAGACTCATTCCCCTTCCTCTTCCGCACCGAAAGAAGCAGCTCGAGTCCGTCCGGGGTGTCCCGACAGTCTGTGCGGAAGTCCTTGCGCGGCGCCTACATTTTCTACTCGGTCCGGCCGCGATTGAGCAACAAAAAATGGCAAGAATGCAAGTAAGTTCTTGGCCCGTGCCCGAATGAGATACAACGCTTTGTCCGCGTTCGGTTTTCCTTTTGCCGCGGGCATAGCGAGACAGTTTCACTTCCTGCGTCTTTACTGGTTCCTTTCGGGAACCCTCAGTGCTGCGCGGCCAGCGACAGTTCTCCAGCGACCAGCTTCCGGGGGCTTTCACTCCTCTGTACGAGCTGCCTTCATCCGGGAGTAGGAGGTGCAGCGTTCCTGGGTCTTCTGTAACGGACCGAAGTGCTTGGTGATTGCAGCCTACAAATAATGCACGTTTTGGAGCTGCAGCGGGCTCCGCATGGCTGGTCCTGGGGTGACCTTCCCAGTCTTTTAGTCGATGGTTTTCCGCGGGTGAACTGATCTACTCTTTTACGGGGCTCTTATCAGGCTGGCAATGTTCTTGGCGACATATACAGATGCTAGTAGAACTCAGTTCACTTGTGTTGGTTTCGAAGACGGAGTTGTTTAGTGAATTTCGAAGATGTGCTTGAATGCGTTCTGTCGTCGCATCAGCGGGTGCAATCTCAAGTCTCCTCCATCCAGATTCTGTGACAGCCAGTAACATAGTGATATCCCCTGATAGAGCTGTTGATATCCTACCTGTTTTAGTTTTAGCCTTTCCTTTGTCGTGGGCTGAAGCTCCCTGGACGGGAGTCGGTGCACTTCCCATCGTCAACTCCTATCCGCGGGGCGAGCCCGTCGTGTCCCATCTCGGACGATTGGAAAATACTGTCCACGCGAGAACTTTCCCACACTTAGGAATAGGCCTCGGCCTGCAGTTCGGGATGAAATCTCAGCATACCCGGGCGAGTTTGTAGTGCAGCATTTTTAGGTAGGACAGAGATTCCCCCGCCTTTTTCGTTTCAGCCGGCTCACACAGAATACTGGGTTCGCTGGTCAAGGATTAGGTTGTGGACGTGTTCCCAGCTGGACAGCGTAAGACAGCCTCATACCTGCACTGAGAGTCGGACGCAGGAGGCGGTGATGCAGGTCTGTGCTTGGGAGAGTTTGTACGCTTTGCGAATAGCTCTCTACATAGGTTATCGCCTCAAGTAGAGAGCAAGGGCTGACGACCAGGGAGCGGCTACCGAGAATGGTATTGCTCGAGACTGTCTGTTTCGTACTCCTGGTAATGCCCTTGCCTTGCCACTTCGCTTTCATTTGAGTAGCAGTGGTGGACCATGATTGCATGGGCCGTGCTGATCTCCCGTGTTCGCACTCCGAAAGCGGGCAGATTGCTGCCTGGTGCGGCATACAGCAGTGCCATTTTGATTGCGCACGATCGAGGGTCTCCAACGGCGGGGCTGGCAAGATCACTCTGACAAGTCTGAGCGAAGCCTGTAGGGAAAGATCCCAGCATCGGATCCAGGCCACTTTTGCACACGGTATCGTCCTCTTCATATTTTTATCACGTTGGGCAACCGGGCCCATGGTCAGTCCTTGTGGGCCGCAGGCGTCTTTTTTGACAGTACAGAGAACGCTGTAAAGTAATTCTTTGTTTTTTGGATGTCTCTGTTACTCACAGAGAGGCCTTACGCCGTACCAGGCAGAGCTCTTCATGTGGGAGCGGCAGGTGAGCTGGCCACTGGAAAACTGCCACTCCGTCGGGGAAACCTTGTCTTGTAGAAGAGGAGCCAGTCGGGGTTATCAGTGGCAACGGCACAACGCGTGATCCGTGCGTCCTCGGGTGAAGAGGCATCTTCCTTCCCATGCTGGATGCGTGGACTCCTTTCATTAGTTTTGTGGATATCAGAGGGTCTGCGCTAGACGCTGGGAGTGTGCGACGCTATCTGATGAAAAGCAGCTACTTTGGGAACGCTGTCCAGATCAACCCTGTTTGACGGGGACATGACTGGTCTTGGAGTTGTATCTCTCCAAGGGCTGGGTACTCTCAAGAAGAGATGCCGCTCAGAGACAGATAAGATGACCCGGACACACGCACGATTCAACATTACCACACCTGCAGTGTTTCTCCGAGTCACTCCTTGGCACCCGAGAAGTCGGACTCCAGACCATGAGCCGCCGTTGAGACGTTTCGTACACCCTTTGTTCCGCAGATGAAAAGCTGACGGCAGTCGATCTGACGTCTCTTGAGTGGCAGGGCTTGTCAGCTGATTCTGCGTTCCATCCGCCTGTGAGATGACGATATGCTGTAGCCAGCTCGACTTTTTCCACTGGCTTCCGTTTATCACATGCTATATTGGTCTTCGAGTTCAAGCAAACTCCTGATTTGAGAAGTGCTACGTAAACGACCGGCGAAGAGCTGTACTAACATCTGCGAAAGTATCCTGGGACGTGTGTGGTACTAGACCCACACACTGTGGCCAGTACAGTTACCATGTGTGAGAGTCGCTCGTGTTGACAGGCATTCTGGTGAACCGTAGTTGCTTCGGTACTTCAATCCCTGTGTGGTTCAGATGCGCGAAATTCGGAAGATCTACCGCGCACAGTATCTGCAGAGGCTTGCGGAGGTGACAGAGGAAGAACGGCGGAAGCAACTTGAACTGTACCTACAGGAAAAGCAAGGTAGCCATGCGTCTGAAACCGTGTCGCTTCTCACCCATGCTGCCAACCCGTGAAGATGCGAAGTATCGCGTTTTTCTGCGTGTCCATTTGTACGGCGGATGAACGGGCAAGTTATGCAGTTCTAACCCGGGGCACTTGGAGTGGAACTCCAGGGCCAGAACGACCGCTCAACCATTTGCATGTCTCTGACAATGTACCCGATTTGCTCTGTAGAATTAGCAGCAAGCTCTACCGCCAGTGCCCCTCCGTAGTATGGCTCCTCGTGACGAAGTGTGAAGCGGCTTTGCAGTCTAGTGGCAAGGAAAGAAGGTTGGGCGCAAATACACTGCCCCTGTCAGATTCATCACCGGCCAGGCTAGCTGACTTGATTTCCCGAAAGCGGGGGACGAAATTGCTCTCATTGTGACGTGCAAGATGCCCGGCTTTCTTTGGTGACCCCAGAAAGACGGCTGCGCCGAGAAGAACAGCTGCAGCGTATATACGAGGACAAAAAACGCCGGGCGGTACTCAAGGATAGGATTCGCATCGAAAAGAAAGGTAAAGTGCACTGAACACTCCTGTGCACTGCGTTCTTTGTCCTGGTCAACTGGATATTTTCATAAGGCGTACTGTACTTACCATGCGCAGCGACTACCGTACCCCCCACTCTGGGCCAAAACCAGAAAGCATAGCGTTTTGACGGCTGACGTATTTTCGCAAGAGCCCCGGACTACTGCAGAGAAGTGTCAGTCCTCCTCTTGTTCCGAGCCTGTCAACAGATTCGTTGCAGACGCGTCTTACCTCGGGTTAAACGCTAACCAAGCACTACCGTTCTCGAAAGTCGTTCGTCTGACGTGTCTCACCCTTAGGAGACGATTAGCAGGGGGGACTCTAGAGGCGATCCTATTCTTTCTCTGGAAGAAGAAACGACAGAACCGCCTCTGTACAGAGAGGTGTGGGAGGTGCCTAGTTGATCCGTAGATAAGAAGAGAAACTCAGCGGTGCGTCTTCTCATCGGACATGCTACCCCAGTTTCCCAGAGCACTGTCAGAGAATCACAGGGAGCCTGCCGTGTACAGTGAAGTGTCCGTGCTTCGGATATGTGTGTAGGCGTATGTGGCTACACACTGATATAAATACACAAGCCGCTTGCGAAGAGGCCGTTTCCGCGGGGGGATGAGTTTGCTTCGCAACTACACTCACGCTGAGCTTTCTGTTCAATGAGCTGCCTAGCGTCGAAGTTCCAAACGTGTCTATGTCCAGTGCCTATGCGTTTGACTGGGTCGCACTCATCTCTGCTGTCTGTATCTGCTGCCGCGCCATTCTGCGTCTCTCAGTGACGCAGTCTCTCCAGACTGCCCGCGTATCTAGACGGAAAATCGGTCACTTGCTGTGGCTGAAGAAGCTACAGGTAAGACACCGCTTCTATGGGTATTGCTGATCTTACAATCGATACTTCCTCTTCATCTCTCACCTTATTTCTCGGTGTTATTGAAGCGACAAGAAGGAACGTGAGCCCGCGGTGGCTTCAGGACTAGCTTCCTGATGTTTTGCCGTTTTGTGCAGTGTTAGGTTTTCTGTCTCATGTCTGTTGCAGATGTTGCAGCTTTTCAATGGTAATGTGTGTCGCCTTTGTTTCAAGCTTTCTCGTCGCTTTGTACCTTCTCTTGCTGCTTCGTGTGGGGGAGACAAGCTCTTACCCAGCAGCATGGGACTCCTGTGTCCGAAGAAGCGTTCCATTCTCCGTTTTTTCTCTCGTTGCGTGGCGACGTAGCTGTGGAACCGAGAGATCTGTTTGTGGGACATCGACTGTAGCGGTTAACCTGACAGTTCCTGCTTTTTGCTCGTGGGTATTGATTTTCGACTGCTTGCTGTGGGAATCCAAGACGCTTTTCCTTTCGGTCGCGTATTCCTTTCTCTGCACCCCCTACCCCCTACGTTGAGTAGTTCTGGCGTCATCAATTTTGGGACCTGAAACTCTTACGTCACTCGTGAAAGCGCACGTGCCTCCCCGTTGTGTAGGACGCGGCAGACTTCATGCAGCGGCAGGAGGAGGGCCTCAGAGCCGCGGCGGCGACTGCAGAGAAGGAGGCTTCGGGTGTTGAAGAAGAAGAAGTGTTAGCACGTGAAATGTCTAGAGTGAAGGATGACGCGTTCAGACAGATCGATACGCGTCATATTTCTGTTCCAGACTTGCTTGCTCAACTCGGTACGGAGACCATCAAAAAAGAGAGGCAGCCGGTCTCGCCCCTGTAATACGGCGTGCACGCAAAAAGCAGACGGTGCTGAGTCCAAACGTTAGGCGGCTTCCAGTTTCACCCGTTACACTGCCGCGAACTTTCTGACAACGTCCGGGCTTGGGCGGGCGTAAGCAGGCAAATATATACATGCTTAGGTGTCGACCAGTGGCGTCTTCTGGTTAGCAGTATCCAGGCAAACGCACACCCCAGCGTCTGAGAACGGTGACTTTCAAGGGCTTCTGCTACAGTGATTACAGATATCTGGAGAGCTATTGTGTTTAAGCTTTCATTTGTGCACGCTACTTCACAGCCCACGTGACGAATACTGCTCACCCAGTTGTGTCGTAACTCTACTTAGTCTGTAGATAGCTGCGGAGATTCCTTCGTCGGAGAAATTGATTGTAAAGGCGGTGCGTCCTTGTTTCATTACTTGTTCACATCTGTAACGGGGAAGGGACTGGACTACTCCTCGCAATGCTTCGAGACTGTCGCCTGCCCGTGTCTGCTGAGTCCGCCGACATTCAGGGAGGTCTGCACTGACCCTTTGCTATGCACTCTTTCACTAAGTAAATGCCCCGTGATTCACAAGACATCTCTCGAATGGTATAGAGTTACTTCTTCTTCCGGTTCAGGGCATTCTGGCTCGGTGTGTCTGCTGCATTTCATAGGGCAGAATGACGAGAAAGTCAAGTCAGTAAAAAAGAAGATCACGGGGACAGACAACGTCTTCAGGTTCGTTGTGCGAAGATGTTTTCCTCAATCAACACGCTGTCAACAATCAGAAAGTACCGTGAGAGAGAACACTGGGTCAGGAAAAGAGCAATCGCTGTGCATACGGGTCAAACCACTGGGACGAGGGCATTTTGTGGAACTTCCGGATGCTCTCTGCTGGTTCTTGACTTGCTTGCGTCCGTGAAGGATTTTCTCCTAGACCGCCGCCGAGGACAATGTACCACAATGGGCGATCTTGGGAGGGCAAGCAAGGGTTCCGTGATGTCCTGAACCTTCGGCTCTTGCCTTCCCAGAGACACGTGGGAGCTCGTTGACGCCTCAGAGTCTCTAAGCTCGAAGAACTACCTTTGTTTGCTATCAACTATCCACCGGCTCTCTATGTGGTCGTGTCCTGCGTCAGGGCCGGCATCAACTCGTGTGCGCTAGTTCTGTCACCGTCCACACTTCCCGCATAATGACCGGTAGAACCCTACATGGACACGCCATACTTACAAACTCGTTTACGCTCTCCTCATTCCGCGTCCTTTGTCAGGGTTCGATGGCAGGACGCCCGTCTACAAACTCTCTCCAGTACAATGCATAGAGAGATAGACCTTGATATTACATTTCCTTACAGCGAACGTGACTGTTGCGTTTAGCTGGCGGTCAACTTGCCCGACCAGTGTGGGTTGCTACCGCACGCGGAGGTTTAGAAAAGTACTTCGGCTTCGTGACCGTTAAGCAGGAAGGCATGTGGCGCAGCCAAGGTGAGAGGTTTCGCTCTCTTTCATGCGGATGCTCAGGACTATTATGGAAGAATCTTTCGCTATCCTTCCAGAGGACGGTCCCGAATTCGATGAGGAAGGAGGCGAAGCCGGTAGAGCACAGAGAGAGCATCTGCTCACTGAACGACAACGCGCTGTCCTCTCATATATGGGTTTCACAGGTGAGTGTTTCCCCTGGACCCCCACAGAAGCCTATACTGGAGTCGAAGGCGCTTTTTACGGCCTTGCGTTCTATAGCTGAGTGAGAAAGTCCGGTGGATGTTCTTCGCTGTTGCAAGTCGGTTTTCTTCATACTCTCGAACAAGCGTACCTGTGAAGTCAGCTGTAAAATCAGACACATCGGGACGCAGCCATGTGTGTCCGATTGCCAAGCTCCTACCCATTCTTCCCAGAGTCCCGTGAAAAGTGCGCGTTTCGCTGTCCGCTGTGTCGGAAACTCGAGCTTCGTTGAATCTCTTGGTATATCTCATGAGAGGCTGTCTGCAGGTTTGATTCGGTTTCCTCGCTGGGGTATTTGCCGCTTCGGGGGAGTGTAGTCCTTCCGTTTTTCTTCTCACTTTGCAGAGCAAGAGAAACTCGCGTTGCTGGATGAAAAGATTTCCATGCTGAACAGGAAGCTAGACGAGGACTACGAACTCCGAGGCGCACCTCAGAATCTGATGTATTTGCAGCTCCGCGACCATCTGCAGGCCGCAAAGCTTGCTTTTCAGGCAAGCACTCTCTTTGAACCAAAACAAAGCGGCTCGTGATTACCCTGCTCTTACTGATGTCTCGGAGCACTTTGAGGAGGCGGGCCGAATGAATATCTGCAGCAGCCCGTGTTCGTTTGTTTCCGCTTGTGCGGGTGTCCGTGTCCCGCTTTCTCTTGTTTGGCGAGACCGTGCGGTCAGCCGCAGAGTTGGAACACCTGTCTCGGTTCCCTGTTATCAGCTGGGTACTAGCGTGAAAAGATTCGGTTTAGCTGCACTGGTGGGCCACGCGCGTGCTGCGTTCATTTCTGTGCGGGCACGCCTGGCGTAACGGAGGGTCAAGGTGTACTCAACAGGCACGGCCCCGGTCATGAGCACAAGTGTAGCAAATATGTATGTGTGTCCGTGGAAAGTCGTGCATGAATGGGCATTCGTATCTATAGCCGGCAAAAGGCCGTTCAGCGTTGTATTGTAGCCGCTTGCAGGTTTGAGGACAGATACAGCGGTGTACGTAAAGTGTTCATTAGGCCGTTCAAAAAGCTAGGTGCGGCGGAGTGGACTGCAAGAGGAGAGCCATACTCACTTGGGTCGCTGCCCTTGGCGTATCATGCGTTGCCGGAATACACGGCAGCCTTCCACGTTCTCAAAGGAGACAGAGCAGTTCGTCTTTTTCTAGGGAGTTGAAAAGAGACGAATGTATGCAAGGCAAGAATGTGTGACATTAGGAGCGCCTGTAGTCTGTGTGCTCAAACCGTTCCTTCCTCCAGCATCGTGGCTACCTGTCCGAGAGCCGAAGGTTAAACCTTTGTATACTGGAGGACAACATACATACTTGCGTGTATATGCACACCCGGAGGCACGTGCGGGGTGAGTTGAAGTGACTTATTCGGGACTATGCGCTGCCAGGAATGAATGTCATATGCCGGGAGTTGTTTACGAAGCAGGCGTCGGACACGGCTATGTACGCCTCTGCGTTCTTCAGGATATGTTATTTTGTCTTCAGGAGAGGAAGTACATTCGCGAAACTCAGGAGCGGTTGAACCGCCAGCGGCAAGCACCGACAATTCGAAGTGCGTGACATGGGAAAGCAGACTAAACAGACAAGCTGAGGAGTTTTCTCTTGTACAGGCTGCCTAGTCTCGTGTGCTTTCGTCACTTCGGCTTCCACGCGAGTCGACCCATGTCAGTCCGTAGCGTAACTGCCAACGCAAATGTGCGGCCACCCGTTTTTCGACTAGCCGATGCTTTTGTAGCATTCGCAAGTGTAGGTGTCAGCACTTCTTCATCAGGGCGTATGAGCGTGCACGTACGCAATGCCCGACCTCGCAGGACTCGCAATCGCCCTCTGTTGTACTTATCCTTCAGCGCTGCCGGCAAGTTTTCAGATCTGTCACCTTGTACCAAAGAAGTCCGGTCTATTCCACGCTGGAAATCTTGGGTATTGCAGATGGGTGCGTTGTAATGAAGCCTCCGAAGCCATATCTGAAGGTCCGTGTGCTTCCGTGTTCTCAGGGGAAGATTCCAGTCGGTCTTCAGACAAGCTCGACGACCTTGCAGACAACGCCCGCTAACGGGCGTCCAGACGCCAACAGAAGAGGGCCAAAATTTCCAGGAGTCCGAGCGTCAGAACGGGCACCTTGTAGCTCCGTCCGAAGCTCACTTCCGATGATCCGTTGTGTCGTTTGCGCGTTTACTGTCTTCGCCACCTGAGCCCTGGCCCGCCTACAAGAGAAAGGAAGTACATATGTGGAGGACACTGCAGTGGTGCTAGTAAAACGGCTGGTCTGGGATCAGGGCTGGCCGGTACTCGTGAGGGGCCTGTCATTCTCGTCTGGTGAATGCTTATTTGTCTGCATTTTTGCTCACCCTGTTACAATGTGTTAGTGTCACCCGTACCCTAACTTTCAAAACTTGAGAAAAGGTGTGACTCCCGTTGTCCATGCTGGCCTGCATGCATGAAACCGAGACAGATCCAAGTTTTGCCGTCCTGCTTTGTACTCGTACACGGCTCTACTGAGGGCGAAGAGGGCAGGTAAAGCCAGCAACAGTCGAGAGAGAAAGACAGCCCCTGAGAGAAGGCAGGCTCTCTCGGCTTGACTCAGAGGATAGTGCACTAGCTGAGAAACAATCCAAAATAATTTACTCCTGACGGCGCAAGGGGTGCCTAAGCATCTCGGCAAGCGCTCCTCTCACCCCC
>NW_027157209.1:0-267 GCF_002600585.1 Cystoisospora suis
TGCGCCATGCTAAAGTACTGTGTCGCCTGCGACGTCGCGTACGTCGCCTCCGAGATGCGGCCGCGCACGTCGTGCCTCCGCGCATCGTCGTGCAACCCGTGCGACAAGGGCGATTCTCCAACGACGTTGTGCGTTCTCGAAACTTTTCCCGCGGACTGCCTCTCGTTCTGTTCCACCGTTTGCGCCGATTGTCTCCTGGAAAGAGCCCGTCTTTCCTCTTCGGCCGCTCGTCTCCGCTCTTCTCTCGCTCGCCGCTCGGCGCTCTCT
>NW_027157209.1:652-885 GCF_002600585.1 Cystoisospora suis
CGCTCGCCTTTCGGAGACCGTCCGGCGATACTAGCCCGCGGCGGATGAGTCTCCCCGGACAGGATGGGTGGTGTTGCGGTCACGACCGTGCAACACCTTGCGCTAGGGTGACCGGACTCGAGTTTCTCAGACGAAGACAGTACCGAGTTGAGCAAAGATGAGCGGTTTCTCCTTCGAAGTTATTTAAAACCAATTTTCCAACGCAACGAAACTCAACAGCCCTCCCCACAATA
>NW_027157210.1:0-240 GCF_002600585.1 Cystoisospora suis
TCTCTTTATAGTGCATCGTCGATTCCACGTAAGAGCTGGTAGGCTATCCGCTGGTAACTCATCTTCTGTTGGCTGAGTTGGCATCAGTTGGGTCATCGGTGCTTCAAACAGGAGCTGTTCCTGGTCATTCTTCATCTTCACCTCTTCCTTTTCTTCTTTTCCATCATATCCCCATCCTGGAAGAATGGGAGCTTCGACCCATTGTCCCTCTGATTCTGTCACTAGCCTCATAAGATCGGA
>NW_027157211.1:0-362 GCF_002600585.1 Cystoisospora suis
GGTTGCCTTTGATTTTCCCCTCCTAGGTTTCTTCGTTACTTCTTCTTCGGATTCTGATTCTCTAACTTCGAACTTTGTTCTTTCTCTCTTCCTTCTGAGCTCCTTCTTTTGAGTTGATTCCCTTCTCTTTATAGTGCATCGTCGATTCCACGTAAGAGCTGGTAGGCTATCCGCTGGTAACTCATCTTCTGTTGGCTGAGTTGGCACCAGTTGGGTCATCGGTGCTTCAAACAGGAGCTGTTCCTGGTCATTCTTCATCTTCACCTCTTCCTTTTCTTCTTTTCCAGCATATCCCCTTCCTGGAAGAATGGGAGCTTCGACGCATTGTCCCTCTGATTCCGTCACTAGCCTCATAAGATCGG
>NW_027157212.1:0-367 GCF_002600585.1 Cystoisospora suis
CCCCATCTCCAGAAAGAGGGGAGGTTTTCTTGGAATGAGAGCGATGACGATGAGAATGTTTGCCTCGATGCTTTCGTCGATGGCTAGTTCCACTACTATTTTGCTGTCCTCCTCCTTGTGTTTGAGGTTCTCCTACTCCACCTATTCCGCCTAGAACAGCTCCTCCTCCTCCTCCTGGAAGTGTATATACACCTTCTCCCCCTGATTTTCTTTCTGTATTAGCACTTGTCGAATGATGAGAATGACGGCTAGCTATCTGGTGATGCAGGGGGTAAATAAGATCTGCAGCTCCTCCTCCTCCTGAGGCAAGATCGACTCCTCCTCCTCCTAGAGCTGCGGTTACCGACTTTCCTCGAGGAGTTGAAGA
>NW_027157212.1:377-7377 GCF_002600585.1 Cystoisospora suis
AAGACATGCATTTCTTACCTTCAAAGACTGCATGCGAACCCGGCGTCAGAAGATCCATGGCAGGATGACCCGCCCCCTCGACTGTAGTGAACGTCATGACGTGTCGTTTCTCGCTTTCTCCCTGTGGACTAACGAAAGTATTGAGAGACATCTTCTTCACATTGCTTTCCATTACCATCATCACTGTTTCTCCTCCTGCTACAACAACATCCTTTCCCCAGTCAAGTGTACGTACACCCCCACCTCCTCCTCGTGGATGGCCCCCTCCTCTGGAACGTCCTCTGAAATGAGAACCTCCGCTACCAGCAGTAGCAGAAGAAGCACCAACACCCCCCCCACTTCCGGATCCACCTTGAAGCTTTCCTGAAGATGTACACCCCAAGGGGAAGGCAAGCAGATTCCGACTCGTGCCAGCAGATGACGATGATAGGTCTAATAAACCTACTTCGGCTGTACCATCAGAGATGCCTGTTCCTATCATCTCATTGCCACAGGCCACCCCCCCTCCTCCTCCCTGACGCGATAGCCGACCTCTCGTTCTTCGATCTCCATGGGTCGGCCTACCTCGATGCGGGTGAGGATGATGAGATCTCCTTGAAGAATGTCCTTGTCCTCCCCCCCCTCCTTTACTATTATTCACCCCTGTATGACCCCCTCCTCCTAATGAAGTGTTCTGAGTTCCTTGTTCGAGTGTATGTACACCGGGAATGAGATGAGAAGCCCCTCTTGACGAAGTTGTTCTTCTGAAAGGATCCTTTGATCTTCCCAAGAATTCTTCCTGATCTTGTTCTTTTTGCGGTGTCTCCTCCTCTGATAAGAACATGCCTCGTTGTTGTTCTTCTTCCTTTCTTTCCCCTTCTTCTCCTTCAGAAAATTTCTCTGCATCATCCGAGAGACTTCCCCCCCTCGGCAAAGTCGACGGTGCAAGAGGAGAAGGAACTTCTGATAGACTACTACTCATACACACATCTCCTCCTATCGATGTACTACCTACACTTGAATTACACAGACTCTGTTGCTGGTAACGACTGAAGCTTGTCTCACGGCTTGGAGTCGTAGGGCTGTCATGATCGTCATTTAACTCATTCTCTTTATCGCTATGACAGTAGTGGCTTCGAAGAGTCCCCGTTATACTTGCCTGAATTTCTTGACCTTCTTCATAGAGATGATCAACTACGCCATCATTAACCTCCACCTCCTCCTCTCTATCCCTCTCATGACCGCGGTAAAGACACTCTCCTGATACGGAGTTTACGCGTCGATCCAAATGAGAAAATGATGCTCTAGGGGTCTCTCCCCCTTCTTTACAGCACTCCTGTACAGACGACTTGTCTTCCTCTTCTTTCTCTTTCTCGCCATCTTCTTCATCCTTCTTCTCTTCTTTCATCTTCTCTCTACAACTTCTTTCATCGTCAACGTTCTCATCTTTCTCTGACAGGGTAACACCAAAGGCGCTCTTCTCTCCTGGATCTCCTCCTTCGTCCATCTGTGTATCTCTCTCTTCTTCCTGGCTATCTTTCACTAAGTGACTCGTACCATCTGAGTTCCTTATATCGGGGGTGTCCTCTGTATTGAAGAGAGCACCTTGCATGCAAGAGACATTCTTCTTCACAACCCATGAAGACCCCTCTCCAGACAACATGGAAGAACTCATCTCTCCTGGAGCCGCGCTAGGAAGAGTAGCCCTAATCAGTCTTTTCTCCTCATCTGCTAGATTAGGAGAGAAAGAAGGGAGAGATCGAGAGAGGGATGTTGAAGATGAAGAGGTTACATGAGAAGGGCAACACCATGATGAGATGTTGAGGGAGTCAGAAGAAGAACATAATGAAAAGGCAGAAGCAGAGGTAGAAGAAGTAGAAGTAGTGGGATTGATCATAAGAGGAAGAGCTGAGAAAGGAGGAGGAGAAGGAGAGGGAGAGGAAGAGAAGAAAGGACGGGGAGGGCAGCATAAGGTAGATGTCTCGCCTGATCGATCGCGCACAAAGGTGCATCACGTTAAGTGTAACATCTACACATGACAAGGTCAATCCATCTACAGAGATGGAACCTCAGCTCAAGAGGACATATCATAAAGTTGAAAGTGAGAGACAAGCTGACTGAAGAAGAACACTCCCCATATGCAGAAGCAACCAGCGCCCCCGCAGTTCTAGTAGTTGTCGTGGATAGTAGTAGGGGTGATAGGCAACACCAGCCAGGAGAGACAAGATTCTCCTTGTTCGTATTAGAACCTTCTCATCATCGAAAGTAGATAGTAAATCCCCTAAGCTTCCGTAAAACTTACTGCTGCCTCGAAATGGCGGCAAAACAACAGAGAGACACCTCTCTACCACTCTGCTGTCTACCGTACATACATACATACACTGGGTGATGCTGCCCTCCAACGTACACATACACATATATACTGTATGTGTACCGCTGCTATATATAAATATATAGCATGTACGTTGATGTTCCTTACCTCACGGACGAACACGAACATACATGCACTTCGCTAGAGGTACCTATTCATGCTAACCAAGAATTATACATTCCTGTCTGAGAGTGAAGATAGAGAGAGAGATAGACTATGAAGGAAGGAGTACGTACACCGCAAAAGGAAACCACAATCACTCAACAGCTGCAGATCGGTTAGCTAGCGGGGTGAATGCCGGCTGTACATACACTCCAGACAGCGAAGCAGCGCCTGCTCTCGCCGCGTAACTGTAACTGTCGATAAGACACAGCGAAGCCTTGAAGAAGAAGACATGCACAGAGAGGAAGAAAGAATGAATTGTTCCATATATATACCTAAGAAACTCCATACAAGCATGGTTCTCTGGAATGGATGTACCTGCTGAAGAAGAAATCATCCCAGGCGAAGACTTTTTCTTCTCCTCACCAGAAGCGGGAGCAGCAGAAGACAGCATGCAATCATCATTATGCTTGCGTCCTTCTCCTGCACTAAGCATATGGCCACTACTACTACTACTAGCGCTAAGGATAGGAACGGGGATCTTCCTCTTCCTTTCTTCCACTTCTACATCAACAACCTCATCACATAAACATAACACCCCGTCAGTCGTCGTGGCTTTCTGTTCCTCCTCAGCTGTCGCCAGGGGCTGATGTGAGGACGTGAAACAACCCGAGACAGAAGAAGAGATAAAAGAAAACGACGAGAGAGATGAAGATGAAGAAACCTCCGTCGTAGACCCCGCGGCTAGACAAGGGGGTGACGATGAAGAGGGTGGTGATGCTAAAACCGGAGCATCTCTCTTCAGGCGTCCTTGTCTATCACCCTGAGAGGAGAGACGGAGCCGGAATACAGGAGGCGGATACTTCTTCCCAGCCCTCTCAGATTCTGCTGTATGGACAGCAGGCTGAGTGTGAGGATGATGAAGAGGAGGACCTAGATCATCATCATCATCATGACGACGACTCCTCTCCTCCTCACAACCGGCTGTATGTACAAGAAGAACGAGATGAAACAGAAAGAAGCATGATTGATGGTCTTCTAGAGGACAAGTTTGATTTGACAGAGATGAGACACCGTTACCTAGTCACTCATTTGTCACTTACTTACTCCAAAACACAGCTGACGGGGGAAGTCCCCGTCACAAGAAGAAGAAAACCTGTCTCCGTATGGTAGACACAGACAGCTGAGAGAAGTTGCAAATGAAACCTAGAGAAATCTGCGGGCAAACCTGTTTTGAAACCACACTATATCTTTTCCAGCATCATCCACTGGGGTGTATATACACCTGAACACATAGAAAGGTTTTCATACGTAGGCATCAATAGCGATAGCGCACTTATACAAAAAGTATTCACTGGAAATCACCACACCTGCTCATCCAAAAGAGGAGAAAAAACCCACACAAGAAAGAAAACTCCCTCTCACCTAAGACCATGAAATAACTGTCTCTTTCTTCTATGCAGACAAGCACCTCCACACCTACATGCATGTCGTCCACTGTCTCATCACCATAATGAGTATCCTCATATCACGATAAACACAACCAATCGCAGAAAGAGGCAGCAAGAATACCAAGAAATCACCTGCATACATATTCGAAGCACCATGTATACAGAGATGCTGAAACACCCCCTTGTTTAGTCCAAACACGAGAGATCATCCATCATCTCGACCTGTTTCAACTGCACATTATCTCCATGGTCACTGACGTGACGTCAAATGAACTGACAAATACATTCCCCCCGACCTCCGGCCTACCCAGTCCACCTGAGGAGGTGTCTGTACACCCTAAGGCCGAGTCGATGCATGCCGCCGCCCCGAGACCAGCATCCTCCTCCCCCCTGCCTTGTTCGTCTTTATCACCCCCATCAAAAGATCTCTCACTCCATTTCTCATCATACTTCTCGTCGCCATTTCCTCCTTCAAGAAACTTCTTCCTATCAACTGGACATGCCGAACTGACACCCCCCCGAGTGTTTCTTTCGTCCTCATTCGATGAACAAGCTTCTTTTTCATCTCTAACTCCTTCAAAATCATAGCCATCATTCATACCGGCAGGAATGTCTCCCTCCTGGACGACGGCTCCGCCTGTTAACAGGGTCGCCGTCTCCGCCCCCTCCCCCAGTGTATCTTCACCCTCTGGAAGAGAGGGGGGAGGTGAAGATACACCGGGGGAGGGACTTACGAACAAGATACCTCTATCATGAGATGATGTATCTTGATCTCCTTCCTCAAAACTTCTTCCTTTTCCTGTTGCCGCTACTGGGGCCCCAGTCACAACCTCGCTAGGACAGCATGACGTTTGAAGTCTCGACGAATCTCCAGGAGAGGAAAATGAAGATGAAAAAACAGACACCTTCTCATCACTTGAGGAAGTAATCCTGGATGAAACGATAAGGGAAGAGGAGGAAGAAGATGGCTGAAGGTTGTCAACAGAATGTAGATTTGAGAAATGCTCCTCTTCCTTTTTACCATCAGAAGGAGAAGAATGAGAAGAAGGTGAAGGAATAAGAGAATCCGGGGAACTGAAGCTCTGTTTCTCTTCTTCAGTCGAGCACGTTGTTTGAAAGGAGTCCTTTGACAAAGACCATAATGTATGATGAGCTGTCTCTCGTGTCTCCTGGGAAGAATGATCGCCGCTGTCTCCAGAGGGGCTAAGGGCATCTACCCCACACGTAGTGACAAATGATGAGGGTGGCTGTTCTTGAGATGAATTCAAAGGGAGAGAAGACGACGAAGATAATAAACGATCAGGATACGAAAAAGGGGAGCTTGAAGCTGTATGGTGGACACCTAGACCATTACTACTCTTGTTATTTTGAAGATTCTTGGAAGAAAAAGTTGAATCGAGGACTTTTGACATATCTCCCATTTCAGCAAGAAATACCGGAGAAATGCAAAGGGTAAGTATATCTACCCGGAAGAGAGATAGATAGATGGAGAATCACCCGATACTCCCCCCCTCTTCTCTTCTCTTCAATCTTCTGATCGTATGAGATAGATGGTCTGAGGTGGACTGACAGCTAGTGGCTAGCCGTACTAGATCCTGTGAGTGTGTCGATGTTCCCGCGCATCCATCGATGTATACTCATGTAGAAAATGTCGAACCTGATCCAAGCGAAAAAGTATAACTATTCTGACGGCCGAGCGGGGAAATATCATAAGCCCCCGAGCTCGAAAGAAGACGACCCCTGAGATATATCTTCAAAAACGATCATACGGTGAAGCGACTCAAGAAGAGACGAGCATGAAGGAAAGCATGGCAGAGAGAGCAACCCAGCCGGATGCCTCCAGTCGAACCAACCGAGGAACGAGGGTGAGTTCCACAATCAGGCCGATGAGGAAAGAAGTCAAGGACTCAAAGAACAAGATTCGCGGGAGAAGACAGAAGATATATACTATGAGAAAAAAAGCTGGTGCAACCAGTCTGGATGTGAATAGAAAGAAAAAAGACTTGTGTTTGCTTATCTCTCGGAGCCGGGGAGAACAAGGATAATGAGAAATGAGAGGGTATGAAAAAACACCCTTCCTTTGACGGTGTAAAATGATGATGTTGAGGAATCCCAAACACTTCCTTTAGTCCAAAGACTAACGGAACGTGTTGAATCTCTACTCACAAGACTTCTCTGTGAAGATCTGGTCGAACAAAAAGAATAACAATACCAACGACAAGCGACTAAAGAAAGGATGAAGAGCGATGCCCGATGACATGCAACGCGAGAGGTGGAAAGAAAGTTTCCTGGCTGGACGGAAACAGAGCGGAAAGCAGGCAGGCTACTAGAAGGCTAAGAATACAAGAGGAGAGCGAATCCCTCCAAAAAACGCCCGGAAACACGAAATCTAGTAGTCTGGAAATCCGCTCGTTGATTGGAGTGTCGCTTGCTACCAAAAGAGAAGCTTTCTCGAACTTCTTTGGGAAGAAGACGCACGCAGAGACGAGAGAGAAAAGGATGTCCCTTGAAAGGGATGCGTCGTAATCTCCTTCGAAACAATTAATAACTTCGTATACAAAGAAAACACGATTCTGAAAGGACAGAAAGCCTATACAGCGGACGGGGAAACCTGTGCGGGAAAGCGAAGAGCGTTCAGATCGGAAACAGTTCAGAAAACACGTTGCAGGCGTTTAAGACGAAAAAAAAGAACATGCAGACTTCCAGTGAACGAAAACAATCGGCAAATTCATGCTCTTGCCCTTCTCAATTTGCAGAAACCTCCCCCGCAAAAATCCAACCGACGGCGAAAGAGGAGCTGAGCTAGTGATGGTCAGAAAGAGAGAAGAAAACAGGATATCGGAGCCGCGAGAAGATTCCGAATAAGGCTAAACAGAAGCACGCGTCAAATCCCCGCGTGAAAAGAGAAAAAATAGAGAAAGTCACAGAATGACCACGAAAACCAGAAAACGTGACCTGCGCTGCCTCGCCGAAGTTGTTCCTCTTGCAGCCTCAAACGACATGCTCGCCGCTTTCGGCTTATAAGCAGGACACTGCAGCTCCTCCCTGGAGTGAGCTTCCTCCACAGCCGCTCCCTCCGGTTGGTTGGTAGACAGCT
>NW_027157213.1:0-200 GCF_002600585.1 Cystoisospora suis
CGCCTGTCGTCTTCAGGAGGGAAAGTTTAGTGGTGGAATCATTGAAGGAAACAATAAGAAGGGGTCAGAGAGAGATTTGGGGGCGAAGTGATCCTTTAGAAGGATCGGAAGATGGTCCGGGGAAGGCTGAAACGAGCGTGGAGGAAGGTAAAAGGGCCACTAATGACCCAGAGAAGGAACAACAAGCAAGGAAAGAGTTC
>NW_027157214.1:0-7263 GCF_002600585.1 Cystoisospora suis
AGAGAAAGAACAGGAGAAGAACGCGGCAAAACACACGACGAGAAGAGTGGCGGAGTGTCAGAGGAAAAAGGGACACCAAGGAGGGAAAATGCAGGCTCACGGGGGTAGTCCGACAGCGCACCGGAAGATGGAAGCCACTGCAGAACTTCCCCGCCTCGGACTGGTGACCCCACACTCCGGGAGGAGAGATTTGGAAAGCTCGGACTCGAGTAATCTGCAAGTGAAAATCGATGAAAGAGAAACAGAACAATGCTATGCACAGAAAACCCACTACCTGCAGCGATCTCGGACCAAGACCACACACACTCCGTGACAGTGCGTCGCAGCAAATCACAATACACACGAAGATCGGTGTTCACGTGCCCGCGGTCCACTAGGCCTGGTGCCTGCAATTCTGAACAATACAACGAATCAGGCCGACAGCCTACGCACACAAGATGCAGAAATCACGTGACGCATCGAGGAAGAGACGAAGAGACAGCAGAAAATCCGTAAAAGACGAACGTGTGCGCAGACTCCAGCAGCCGCAGAAAGACAGCAGCACGGAACCGATCTACTAACGTATACACCGTATGTCCGTAAACTGGCTCACATGTTTCTGCATACCAACGCGTAGCTCCATAAACGTGCCTCCATGCGAAGCAAGCCAGCTACAGATCTAAATGCGTCTAACACCTCTCACAATCAAGCTTATCGACAGGGATTTCTAGCATCCCCCTCAATTTTACATAACTCAGACACGGACGTACCCCCTGAAAAATCTGCACTTCCTTCTGGTTGCTGAAAATCTTCTTTGGAGAGCCACTGAAACTCCCTCTCTTCCAGCAAGTCGCGTCCCAGCACGTGTCCGTCTCGTCCACCCCCTCCTACCGGCATACAATCGACAGTTTTTCTCTCCTCGCATCTCTCCGGATTTGACCGGGACACCGCTAGGAGCGCGTCTTCGTGCTCCCTCATGCCACTTATGGGGAAGAAACGCAGATCTGACTTTGTTATGCTACCTGCTCGTGCCTGCGACACTTCTTCATCCCCTGAACTCCCATCTCTTGAACCGTATAGTGTTCCCCTCCGTAGTCCAAGAGAAGGCAATATTTCTGCTCGCCCACGATTAGCTGCCGCACGAGTGGACGCAGTGCCTGGTGAAGTTGCTCCTTGAGACTCTCCAGGGTTACTTTCTTCATCTTCTCCCCGAGGGCCTTCAGAGATTTCCCGTGTGGAACTATCCCCTCCTGAACTTCTTCGTGACCTCTTCCATACAGTCAGGGGAGCCTCTCCAGGCGAGGCGCGAGATGCCGAGACCATCTTCCTCTCAAGACGACCTTCCTCGTTGCTTACTCCAGTTCCGGACGCCCCTTCCATCCCCACATCACAACCCAGTCTGCGACTTCTAGGCCAAGCACCGCAAATTTCTCCATCCGGCACCTCTTGCTTGCTAGGACTGAAAAGACCACCCGAAGTACCTGTACCGGAAGCTCGTCGAGCAGCTGGTAGACCATTCCACCCAGCAAATGCCTGTCCACCAGTGGACGAAATGCTTCCCCGTCCGTCTGACGCGGGTCGCATATCCTTCCTCTCCTCCACCCGCTGTCCCCCTTCCTTGCTCGTCTGATCACCGTCTCTGGAGCGAGACATATGAACCCCAGCATTACCCAATGCCGGGAACTTCTCGCCCACAGCGGGTGATAACAATACGGACGATGAGGCCGTCGTCGGAGACGAAGTAAGAACCTCCGCGTAGCCTCGCACACGTCCTCCTGATCGAGCTGGAGTGAGCGGGCGTGACTGGTGACTGGGACCACTATTTCCCTCCAGTCCCTTTGCCGGCGTGTCATTCCCGCTGCGAGAAGACAGCCGTCTCCCGTTTGCTTTGCTCCCCTCCACGGGGGACGATATGGTCTCTACTGACTCTGGTTGACCACTCTCTGCTTCTGAGCTCGACGCCGCTGTCGAAGAACAACCACCCGCACTCGGCGTCTTTTGCCCGTCACTGGATGGGGCAGTACCCTGAATACTGTCGCCCACACCGTCAGAACCGAGAAGAGATCTAAAACTGTCACCCTCCATCTGGCGCCCGCGCAGTTTCCTGCTGTTTCCGTCGCCTCTTTCTGTGACCCAGGCAGCTGAAAAGGACTGCCCCTTTACCCATCCTGGTGGCCGAGAGGTTCCCGAGGGGCGAGGTGACGAACTCAGCACACCTTCGGCCGGCGGAGAAACTTCTCGCTGGTTTCGCTGAGATGAGGCTGACTGAGCTCTGCCCCCTCCCCAGCAAGAGACGCCTACACTAGATCCATTACCCGCAACAGGTGTTGCTATGGGAACACTCCGGGGAGGAATCCCTAGTACAGCAGACGGCCGAGAAGAAAAATCACTCCCTTGCAAACTGTTTCCAGGTGACGACACAGACGAAGAGGCAGAGAGTTTCGCTGCGGCTGCAGCCGCTGCGGCGAAGGATGACGCTTTCGCAGAACCACCTGCATGAGGGGCCGCCGACCGAAATCCCCGTGGCTGAAAACAAAAGACATGGAAAACTCGTTGCCCTCCTTATTCAGACTCTTTCTAACTACACCCTGACGCACATAGCCCGGATTGCTTGTGCGACGCAGCGTCCGCCTAAATGACCGAGACGCTCTGAACGGAAAGCTGTATAATCCGTAACGCACAAAGGATGACCACCACTGCCCACGAATACAACCATGAGCGACATTCTTCGGAAACCGGGAACCAAGAAAAATGCGATTTCCCTTGCTTCCCTGACGGCTCCGTAAGCACATGCGCCGTCTCACCACTTTCGCCTCGGTAAGCGATATGCACACAGTCACCCTGGCGTGTGTTCACACTCCAGCACACATGCCACACGTAACAGCCGGGAGAGGCATAAAGGACGCACGACTGACACATATACACACGGACGGCACGCTGGGTACGACAACACCAAGTCGCCACGTCTGTGGATCGAGCGCACATCCCCCTTGAGAGCGATATGCCATCCTACCTTTCCAGCAGTCGACGCTTCGTCACTAACCCGACGTGTTTCCAGAGCAGAGCTCTTCTTGGGTCCTGACCCTCTCCCCCACGCCTCGCCTGGCCCGCGCTTGACCGTCCCTTTGCTGGTCGCAGAGAAACTCGTCGGTTCGCCTTCTTCGTTCTTCTCCCTCGCCACTTCACCTGCCATCCACCCACCTCCCTCCCCGCCCCCTCCACTCGCCCCTGTACCCCAAGGCGTCGCCCCCCCGGATGGCGCTGGCGCAGAGCTGCTCCCTCCGCCTCCAGCTCTAACTTCGGCTCCACTACTCGCACTGACTGGCGAGCTCCTCACGTTCAAATGCCCTTGACCAGAACCATCCGGACAGTGAGTACGGCCTCGACAATCTTTTGTACTACTCTCCCCGGCAACAACCTGGTCCATCTCATCCTTCGCTCGGGTCCGACTTCGTTTCCTCGTATCAATTACGCTTATCTGGGTTCCTGTATCATTCATGCCAGCCAATGGAGCTTCGCAATTATCACATGAAGAAGCAGAAGTGCCGGGACCTGTTTGATGAGCTCTAGAAGGTTCCCTTTTTCCATCTTCATCATGTGCACAAGGACGGCCAACTGCGGTCTCTACGGGTGCTATACAGGTACCGGGCAACGACTCCTGCAGCTCCAAGTCCTGATAAATCTCCTCCGGAACGACAATCACCATATTGGAGTTGGAGTGTACGTACGGATCGAGCACGTCCCGCAATTCCTCCAACCGTTCATCATCCCCAGCCAACTCTTCCCTGCGGACCGCCCGCAGAAGTCTCTCTAAGTGATCTATATGTAGTCGGTGGAGCTCAACCATAGCCGACAGCTGTGCGATTCTCTCCCCGACCGCGGCTCCCTCTTTTTGTTGACTAAGGGACGTCCCAGCCATCCCGCAGACCGATGATGCGTCTTCCGCATTTGCCGTCCCACCTCGCCGACTATTGCGCCCCTTGGCATTGCTGCTCCGACCTGAAGAAGAGGCACTCGACCTTGCCTCCGGCGAGGTTGCGGTGCTTCCTGATGTGCTCCGACTACTATGTGTCCCACACTGCTTCCCTTGCCTCAACAGAAGTAGCTCACCCTCCCACGTTTCTATCTGCCCTGACAGAGCTTCAATCAACGACGGCATCCATTGGACAGCCTCCACCGACGACGAGGATGCCAACCCGCCCTGCGAGCTTCCTGGCCCAGACACGGGGAAAGAACTCTGGCCCTGGGAATAGAAGACCCGGCCGCGCTTGTAACGAAGCTGCGGGCAGAAGAGAGACAGACACCCGCCCCTCAATGGACAAAATACAGTCTCTAGATACACGTAGATCCACACAAATCATACGTAGAGGTTGCGCTGATACAAGCACACACGCACAGGACCTATGTTACACACATCGGAGACCTCCGACTTACACAAAAAACAGTGCGCCTCCGGAAAACTAGCACAGACGCATACGCATACCTACCTCGATGCATTTGCGAAGCTCCGTGAGCGCGTCTTTGTTTCGGATGTCTTTGTCGCTGTAGTTGTGAATCCAGTCTGTAACAAACATTGAAGCCGTCCGATCACCAGATACCTGATTTTCCGCAAGCCTTCCAGATAACATGCTAGCGATAAAAAGAATACTTACACACAAACATCCGGTTCTCGGCGTCCCCAGCCGCCTACGGGTCCGGCGAGCAAACAACACGCTGCGACCCCGACGTGTCTGCTAACACACGGAAGGCTTCAAGAAGGCAACGTTAGCACTTCCAACGAGGGGGGGGATACAACCTCGGTACTCCTTTGCAAAGCAGTTGCAGGGACAGAGGACCGCCCTGATGCTTTCCTCGAAGACAACAACACGACACTGCAACCACACGTGGCGTCAGACTCTAAGTCGAGAAAGGGAAGAATGCAAGTTCTGTGCACAGAACATAGACAGCTTCCCTGCGATGAAGAGCCTCGGGGGGAAACAGCAGAAAGCCTTATCGAACAAAAAGTCCAAGAGACGGAGAGATCCCGTACGTGACACGGGACCGTCCGCTGCATCGGCAGCGCTTTCACATACTGACTAATTCAGAACATATTCCTTCCGCGGCTGGATGGGCAGGTGCCACAGTAGTGGTGCCGCATACAAGAGATTCAGCTATCTTTACTGATAATATGCACGCCACTTGCGCACGTTCTCGACTGCACTAGAAGACCTTCTTGTCAACGCTTTCACACCTCCGCGCGCCGAACGAGAAGAAACCTCAAAGCTTGAAAGCTGTTCTTCAGACACTATGAGTTGCTGGCACGACTCTTAGGCGATGCTGCCGGACCATGTACTCCTCAACTCCCAGGAGGTCAAAGACAGCACGAGAATACCTCAACGCCACCCGGCATTTCAAGGCAAATACTCAGTTGTATTCCAGTACCTGAAAGCTGTTGTTTGTGCCTATGCAGTTTTCGTAGAGCTCCTTCAAGGTCCGCCTCAATCTTTGCTTTGGCATCATTCACATGCTTGTAGTCCATAAGCTCTAGCGTTGCCGTGCGTACACTGTGTTTCTTGCCTAAGGAAAACCAAGACACGAAGTTTTGTAGGAAAATCTTCTTGAAACGGCCCCGAGAAACAGATTGCGCTGCTGTACAGGCCATCCCTCGACCTATCCACGTACCTCCCCCTCCCCTCCTGAACCGCCTCGCCCTTTTCCTCATCCAAAGAAAAGGGCATTGAAACGGAACTATTCTAAACAAGCGGCTTAGAAGCTACATGCACTTGCGCCTGTCAGCGGGAAGAAACGAAAATAAGTTGGCCCCTCGGCAATGAGACAAAGACAATGAGGAATACAGAGGCACAACGAGAATCCTAGAGAAAGAAACATGTTGAAAGAACGCCATATCTAAAATAAAACACACTATCCGCGTGAAGACTCCGAAAGTTTCATGCTCTAGAGTATCCTAGGGCGCAGTTGACAAGCAAAGACAAGAAAGAAGAAGGCCAGGACGGGACTCTATACAGGTTCAAAGAGAACAAAAATACACAAGGGGCTCCGGGGTATCCCAAGGGAACCTGCACCGAGAACGGGTACGCCCGTCCACGTTTCTTCCGATACGTTGTAAGTGAGGAGGCAATGGGAACAGACTGGGAAGCCGTCAGCGGTAAAGAGGAAGGACACCAAGGTGCCCTGCGAGTTTCTACGGTGAGAGGCTGGCAGCAGCGCCCAACGCGGAAGTTGGCTTACCGCGGATAACCTCTTTCCTCGCTTCATCCACGAGCTGTTCCTTTCGCTGGACAAATTGCCTGTTGAACTCCAATAACTCTTGCCAGCGCTCATCGTATGTGTCTAGGCACGCGCGGACCTCCCGGACTGTTTTGTCCACCTCCGTGTGAAGCCTTTTAAGCGCCATCTACCAAAATAAACCACCCACAACAGGGCGTTTGAGTGAAGCCAATATGTTCTCGCGCCGTCTGTGCTGGGGGACTTCTTCAGACGGTTCCCTGTGACTCCCGAACATTACTACTTGTAGAGAACCTTGCAGACTAATGCTCTGAACGCCATTAGGCGTTCGGGCATCGGGTCAAGAAATCACACACCTCCCCTCAGCCGGAGTGTCACCCGATTCACCCACTCTCCGGTTTCCTAATGGAGTGCAACAAGTGACCCTACCAAGGAAGCACTGATATCCGGCGAACAAGAACACGTAACCGGAGAGAGGACAGGAAACGAGACCAACGTAACGAGACTGCCGTTCCCACAACCAGGGTGACCAACCAGACACACGCGGTAGGACGTCAGGGTGCATGCATATATCAGTCTGGATCCGTCTCCAGACTGTCCTGTCTCCTTCACGACAAAGGACCCTTTGTATTTCCGTGGAATCTTTACCGCAGCAATACGTCTGTATGTACATCCTCCGAACTCCACCCCGCAACGTTGTGCCGCCCCGCGTGGTCGCCGATCTTGTTCAGTTGTCTGGCTCGGTGGAACTAAACGAGCCAACGCATACAAACCTGAATTCTCCGACGAAGGGAAGCCTCGAAGAGGCTTGAAAAAAGTCCGTTCTCAGTCTGTCCGCACGGCAAACAGTTTCTCTATCCGACGACTAAACGCATGTGACCGCCAGCCGCCTTCCAAACACAGCCGGGGCGAAAAAAAGTGGAGAAAAAGGTACTGGAGTCACAAAGGGCGCCACCCCTGCGAGAAAAAAAAAAATCCTACCACAACGGACGAGAAAAGAAAACCCCCTGATCTTCCTGACGAAGCAATCTCCCCTTTGTGGTAGGATTTTTTTTTTTC
>NW_027157215.1:0-1233 GCF_002600585.1 Cystoisospora suis
GGATTGCAAACTCCTGACACCTGCGTGCTAAGCTACTTGTCTCCGAGATCTGTCCGCATACTTTTTCTGGTAGGCTTGGGCTCGTGACAGCTCCTGTTTAGCTTTGAGTAACTTAATGTGGGCCTGCATTGGGAGGGCGGTCCCCCCAGCTATGGTTGGAATGCCTAACCGTCTACAGATTGGCTTGGGTGGCACGAACCCATACAGTAGATCAAATGGCGCGGCTTTAGTGCTAGAATGCTGTGTACTCTTGTACGCGTACTCTAGGAGAGGAAGTAGTTCCGCCCGACGTGTTTCGTCTCCCATGAGCGCGCAACGTATCATCTGTTCTATAGTCTGGTTCGTGCGCTCTGTCTGCCCATCCGTTTGCGGGTGGTACGCTGTCGACATCCTAAGCTTGATGTCCAGCTTCCTACAGAACTCTCCCCATGATTCTCCTGCGAACCGCGGGTCTCTGTCGCTTACTATGGCTCTCGGGACTCTGTGCAATCTTACTACCTCCCTGATTAGTATCTGCGCTATCCCCTCTGCCGAGATGCTGACTGTGGTCGGCACAAAAATGGGCCATCCTCGTACACCGACACACTATTGTTAGTATCGCGTCGTACCCCTCTGCTGTCTGGGGTAGCCCGACTATTAAGTCTATACTAATTTCTTTCCACGGTACTTCCGGTATTTGAAGTGGTTGTAATAGTCCCCCGCTTTTCTGCCTAGGTGCCTTGTTCTTGGCGCACCTGACGCACGCTCTCACGAAGGTCTCTAGGTCGTTGTCCATCCCTGGCCACCNNNNTCGTGGAAGTGTGCGAGGATGTCTTTTCTGATTTCCTCCCTGGGCACACAGCTCCTCCAGCCCGGCTTTGCCCGGACCCAGAGGAAGTTGTTATTCCATGCATACTCACGATGATTGTACCACACATGATCTCCATCATGTTCACTGATCGGTTCCCCTTCTGCATGGTCATTTTTATCGATTGCGACGCGAAAAGGGGTATAGAAGTCCTCGCGCCTCTGGTAACATCTCTTCCATCGTAGAAACTCTTCGGTTAAACCTCTTCCTCTCGGTCGTGGCCGTTCGCCTTGTACGGTCGCGAGAAGGTCTGGTCTTCGGCTGATGGCGTCCGCTACCAAGTTCTGCTTCCCTGGTGTATACACTACCTTTAAGTTAAAGTCCGCTAATTTGTCGATCCAGTACCCTAGGCGTGGTGTTACTTTCTTCTGCGATAGCATCCTGCT
>NW_027157215.1:1798-1931 GCF_002600585.1 Cystoisospora suis
TCGAACACGGTGCGTAGGTGAGCCAGGTGCTCTTGTTTCGAGCGCGAATAGATGAGCACGTCATCTAGGTACACGATCACGAAGTCGCCCAGTTCTTTGATGAAAATAGAGACACATCTTGCACCCTATAGGT
>NW_027157216.1:0-23349 GCF_002600585.1 Cystoisospora suis
TTGCCTCTTCTGGTCAAGACCAGCACTTGGCGTGCATCAACGCGCAGCTGCAGGGCTTCGCCTCCTCCGGGTTGCGCACGTTAGTGTTCGGTTATCGGTACCTGCCGAACGACTTGTACGAGGATTTTCATACTCGGTTCACGGATGCTCAGCAGCTACTCGGTGAGGAGTGGGAGAAAAGTTGAGCGCAGGGTGGCAACCGTACAGATCGAGACAGGCGCATGAGGAGTGTAGACATGGTCGTCTCGGTTGCTATCCGCCGGAATGCACACTGTTCCGGGCCAACCCGCATTGCCAGGTATTGCAGACTGACGATTGTCTGCGCCCGTGTTGCTCCTTTTGTGTGCATTCGTGGTCAGGCGAGGAGCAAGAGAAAGCAGTTGCAGAGTGCGTGGCAATGGTAGAGAATGAGTTGATCATCGTGGGATGCTCAGGCATCGAGGATAAGTTGCAGGATGATGTTCAAGGTGTAAGTTCTTCATCAAGCTGGGTGGCTCACAGTGTCGGCGTGCGGGTGGCGTTGCCAGGATCTAAGGAAGTATTTGCCCGTACTGGTTGGTGGAGGGAGGCGGACGCCCCACCCTTTTACAGAAGGGTGCGTTTCAGCGTCGACAGTCCTAGTAACATTCGACATCCATATTCTAGAGCATGCGAGTACGGACTGCGCTTGTATCAGGACGCTTGCAAGCGTCTTCCTGACAGGATCGCCCTTTTGCAGATCTGGGTGGCGGTTGCTGGAAAGGTATTCAAATCTCCGCTCTAAGCTAGAGTGAAGACCGCACCCTAGGAGAGTATGCTGGGAGTGTCTACGTGGCGTTTCAGTGGCCTCCCGGGGCGCAAGCAGTCTGGACGTAGGCCAAGGGAGTAGGGATGTGTGTTTTCTGGAGTGTCGTCAGTTGGCACGTACGACTGCAGAAGGATTGTAAAACGGTGGCGGAGAGAAAGACGAGAGAACCAAAGTAAAGGCGTGACTGCTCAGGGAAGACCTTTTGTCTACGAGCCGTTACACCCCGGTGTGGGCTTCTCCATGTTCCGTGTGACACGCAGACCATCAGAGACCTGAAAGCGGCTGGCATGAAAGTCTGGGTGTTGACTGGTGAGTGTACCGACGGCGGCGACGATGTGCTGCAGGCAACTGTGCTATACAGGCATGCCTCCCGTGGTGTTCATCGTTTGTGGGTGAAGTATCACTCTCTTAGAGAGTGAAGATAAGCTGTGCACTCGAAAATGTCAGATTTGGCGTGCAACACGGCAGCTCCGTATGGGCACCACGGTTGTGTAGCGAAGTACGTAGCACCCGAGATAACGAGCGACCGAGTGAGCTGGGGTGGCAGACTCTGCAGCACTGCTCGGTGTCACCGAGTTTCTACGATGGCCGCGGTAACCAGCGTTGGATCTGGGCATAAACGGGGCGCGTTCATGTCTTGTAGCAGTCGGGCTGGGTGCATCACGAATTGGTGGCCCGATCAGGGAGAAACGGGTGTCGAGGGCAGTTAACGTGGAGAGGCCGTGCCTCGGTACTTCGGTAGCTAGCACCTGCAGAGAGGATGGGTCGGGCGGGGAAACGCTATGGCGTGTCCGCGATTACGATTGGCCTGTTCAAGCGTGAGCCCGGTGCGTCGGAAATGTTCTTAATCCACTGAAAGGGGGTGGCAAATCAACGGAACGGACTCCCTGGGGGTTGTAATATTCGTCTCGAAGAGTGCCGGGTCGCTAAGTAGTATTTGTGCGACGTAAGCGCGTCAGCTGTGATCGACTGGCCCCTGGTAGCCTCTGGTTCATAAACGCTCTTTGGTTTCTGCGTCCCGTTTATTTGATAGAAAATTGTTTCTGCAATCCGTGTTTGGACCATGTAAGACAGAGCCTGCGGAACAGTGAGCACAGTCTTGCTAACCAGGTATAGTGCTTCTGTGTCTTTCCACGTATATGTAGAGCGACAGTTCGGGCTCCTACGTGAGGTTGCTTCACTCGCGGGCGGCGGCCGGCCGACGCGTAGCCTCGGAAGTCTAATTCCTCATTTAGTGCGGTCGGTGCAGGCCGCAGGGACGTTCAACCAGTCTGGTGTGTGTGGACGCTCATGAGTCTAGCTTTGTCATCCAGTCCGCTCAGGGTGCAGGCCTCATTGAAGTTCAACCGGTCTAGTTCGTGTTCTTCGTCTTTGATCGGGCTAGCAAAGTGCTGTTTAGACCAGCTACATTGTACCTATTTCGTAACAGTTCGGTCACGGGGAACTGCTGTTGCCTCTCATGTAGCTGGATGGATCGCGAATGGTCCCAGGCGTTTTCTTTGGATGGCCCCTCAGTGGCGGCAGCCTCCGTGGAGATTCAGGGAACCGGGACATTGGAGTAACTGTGTCGCCCGCCCGCGTCTGAACTCATTGACTGTTGTGTAGGTGACAAGCTGGAGACCGCGATCAATATCGGCCACAGCACGAATTTGATCAGTGAAGACGCGTATAATGCCATTATTGATGCTGACAATAAAGACGCAATTGCCGAACAGCTGACTAGACACGAGGTGAGAGATGGGCGCCTGTTGTTACGTCCGGGTAGCGTAGGCGTGTCTCGGGCACAGTTTCTCTTCCCTGTCTACATCCTGCCCGTCAAGACTGTGCAGTAACAGCGGGAAGTAAGCTCTGCGATTGTCGTCGCCCCGCGTAACCTCGTGCACGGTTCTGACGTAGAGCCCGCGTGCGTGCCGACTGTTCCATTATCAGTAGTTCTCAGGTTCGAGACTGTATCAATTATCTCGGCCATGACTCCGTACTCAGGTGCTTAGCAAGCTCAGATAATGAAGCCACGGCCTCAGGTTTGTCAGCCAGCTGCTTCTACTCGGCTGTCGAGAGAGTCTCACTCAGTTCACGTGAGTACTGCTTGCTAATCCCAGCAGACAGGCAGTAATGCTGTATCCGGTCCTTTGTTGGCGCCTTCGGGGACTCCGCGTTCATCGGCCGACATATTCTGTAGGGTGGTCACGTGCTGGGACTAGCCAGCTCAACTCAACTGCAAAACCGGTGATTTACGACGTTGTTCTGTGCAACTGTCCGTGGGTTTTTAGAGACACTGCATGGTCGCTGACCTCCTTGGACACCGTGGCGCGGATCCGCATGACAGTCGGTGGTGGGACGAGATCGACTGGGGCGATCTGGGCATGGATCCAGAAGAAGAAGAGGTGAGATGAAGCCTGGCTGTTCTTCGTCTGTTTGCGGTTTAACGGCGGTATGGGTCCAAAAAAAAACTCGGCAGTTCTGGTTTTATACACGGTCTGCGGAGCCGCCGCAGGCTGTTGGCCTGCGACGTCGGGTCTGGATTGGTACGGCTTCCCTTTTCTGTCTCGGGTACGGTTGGTGTCTCAAACCCCCCTTTGTGAAGCGGTACCTCCTGTGTGTCTTGCTTTCTAGCTGAAGGAGCTTCTCCGAGGCCAGACTGGCAGGCGTGACACGAAAAGCTTCCGTTCAAAGAGTTCACGGGGAGACTCCTCTCGGCAACGCTCCCCGAATTGCACTAGCAAGGACACCTACGAGCGACCAGCTGGAGCAGGAGCCGCTTACGTTACTGTTCCCGGCTTCGCGGAAGGCGGAGCGCAGAGAAACGTCCGTGGTGGCAAGACGGAAGACGCGGAGGCACCCCGCGGTGAACACGTACGCTCAACAGAGAACGGCCCCGTGCGAGTCAGCCTCGGATAGGCTTTTCCGGAACGAAAGGGCAAAGACATCCCGCTTTTAGGCAAATATTTTTCAGTTGGCTGCTGTGTAGGGACACGGTGTGCTAGTGCCCGATTGTTTCTCCGAGTCTGGTGCACAGAAAGAAAGGTTGCACGCTCGCGTCGACAGCAGAGGAGGAAGAGATGAGATTGTAGCTTACCATAACCTGCAGTCGCACTATAGGAAGGTGTTCGTAGAAAGTTGGGTTTGTGTGAGGGTGATCCGCCCTGGTCACGCAGAAGGTGACGATCACGGGGGCTGCAGGGGAGTTGAGGAGGCGGAAGTTGTGGTTTGTCAGGGCATCGTGTTTGACGGTACCATTGCTGTTGGTACCAGGCTCGCAGTCGGCATTAGCGCTGCTTCGACTGTTTGTCGGCAACCCCGGGAACAGATGTGGCAGTATTGTTGCTATCACGTATTTCCTGACATCGAGAATATGCTTGTGACTACTAAGTCAACTGAACTGTCTTGCAAAAACTTCGTGGGTGACCGACGCGGCCACGGGAAGTAAACTGGTTGTGCACTGTCCTCTACGGAAATCGTCTGGGTGGCCGGCGAACAGGGAATCTTAGCTGCCAGCTCACATCTCAGAGACAGGTGTGGCGACCAGCCTCGGCTTGGTTTGCATCGCTCATGACGATAAAAATGGTGGTGCTAACTTCTTTCTTGTAGGTCGGTTTGTTGGAGACAGAGGCTCGTCATGGCTCCGGACGGGCTGCGGACCGGAGCGACCACTGGGGCACAGAGAGTGCGGGTAGTCGCAGTGTTCCTCTTGACCGCGACCGGTCGTCTTTATTTTCGCATACCGTCACCAGCGAGGAACTGTTACAAGTACGTGAATGTCTGACCCCTGCAAGCTTTGGGGTGCTGCGGGAAGGTGCAGACTATGTACAGCGGTCTCTCTCTTGGGGCAGAAGCTCCCGCTCATGTGTATGGGGGCCACAGCATAGTGGTTAGCGCCGATCTCGTCCAGAGGCGTACAGTACCAGCGTCTGAACTCGTCGTCTTGGGGGTCAGGTTTGCACAGCTGACACGTTCGCCGTTGTGGGACGAGTGAAGTTGCTGCGGCCGTGTTCATGTTCTTCAGGAACTCCATGAAGCCTACGAGCACCGGCGTCAACGCCTCACGCACACCGGCCTTCTTCCCCCGGTACCGCGCTTAGTGCAGTCGGTAGATGAAGGGTATCGCCGCGCTTCTCGCATTGTTGACGAAACGGCAGCAGCTGTGTCGATCGCTTCGTCCCCCGCACACCCTACCACTCCACTAGTGTCCTCACCGCAACGCGCATCTCTCTCCCCTCAACCAGGGCTGTCTCCCAGGCTTACAGACAGAGGTGATTGTGAGCCGGAGCAGGATCAAACGGAAGAGGAGGTAAATGGCGAGGCTGCCTTGAGTGGGAGCGGACTGCCCCGAAAGGAGGCCGCATCAGCGAAGAAGCAGCCAGCGCTCCATCAGGATGGAGTTGTACACCAAGTGGGACAGCCGCGAGGCACTTCGGAAGCAGCCAGCGAGAGACAGCAGATTGAAGACGGGTGCACGCCTCCGAGTTCACCGTCTACGCACCCTCCAGGAGGCACCAAGCCTCGCTGTTCAAGAATAAAGCAAGCTGCGCAACGGTTCAGCGCAAACATTGAAGATGTCTTTTGTAAGGAGTCTTCGCCTTGGAGTGACCAAGGCGACTATGGGAAGCGCTCCGAGTTAAGGGTAGGGACATCCGCGTCTTTTCCTCCTCTTGGGCCGGTTAGCCCTGGCACGCTTCCGAGTATTTCCGGTGCAAATGTGAGGTTTAGAGAGTACAGCGAGTTTTGTATGACGGTGACAGGCTCGGCCTTAGCAGTTATCATGCAAGAACGGTTGCTTAAAGTGAAATTCTACTCTCTCGCGAGACACGCTTCAACCCTCATAGCATCCCGGGTCACGCCGAAACAGAAGGCCTTGCTCGTGAAACAGAACACCGCTTTCAACCCAAGAGGGACTTCTTTAGCTATAGGTGACGGAGCCAACGACGTTGCAATGATACTGGCTGCTAGTGTAGGTGTGGGCATAGCAGGGAAGGAGGGACTACAGGCTGCACGGTCGGCAGACTTCTCTATTGGTGAGTTTCGTTTCCTGCGAAACTTGCTCTTTGTCCATGGAAGGGAGGCGCTCCGACGTAACTGCATTCTGATTTATGTATGCATTTTTCGAAACGCCGTAATGTGTTGGTGTACCTTGGCCATGAATTTTCTCAGTGGATTCAGTGGGCTGGACGTGTGGAATCCTTGGACCAAACAGGTAGTCTCAATCGCGTTCACGTGTCTGCCGGTGTTGGGGTTTGTGACGATGGATAGGCAAGTCCCTCAGAGAGTCTTGCTAGAAAATCCCGTGCTCTACGAAATCATCCCTTCGACATTCTGGCCATACTACACAAGCAGGCGAGTACTGGAGGCCCGTCAGTGGGTGGATTACCTCATTTTAGAGCCTGCGGCCCGGTCTTGTCGCACGTTTTGGCGAGTTCTCCTGTGGCCGGTTACGTGTGTCAGTGACAAGGTTGATCTGTCTTTCCTGTACACGTGGTTCCAGCACCGAAAAAAGCCGGAGAACGATCGCTGCTACGGGACTCATTGTCTGCTCCTGTGGCTTGCGTTCGCCTTATGGGTTGCTGCCTGTCAACTAACGTTCACGATTTATAGTGTTGTGGGCGCCTGGACCCCCAAAATAAACTTGTCTCATGGGTTCACGTCTCTTCAGTTTGATTCGTTCTCCCACATTATGGAGCTGGCGTACGTTATTATTGTGAATGGTGTTGTTGCGCTACTCACGAACACGTGGTCAGTCGTGGAAATATGTATACATGCGGGTGAGCTAGTTGCTGCTCTGATTTTTTGGGTAGTGATCTCATACTGGAAACTGTTTCTTAACATCGTCGGGGCCGAGGTGCTCCATGGGACTTTCGTCTTAAGTTCACTGTGTGCTGCATACTACTTCGGTTTGATGCTTACTATTATCACTTGTCTCCTTCCTCTACTTCTTCCGATGGCGTGGCAGTTGGTGCGGAAACCCACTCTGGAGCAGCTGCTGGTCGAACAGCTTGCTCAGGGTTCGTATAAGCCTACAGCGGCTAGGAGAGGCCGCCGCGAGGGTATTGCTTATGTGGCGGTGGAAAGTCCGGAAGTGCGAAGGGAGTCAGCTGGGGCGGCAGCGGCCGGGGATGAGTACAAAGGGTTCGCCTTCACGCATGAACCCGTCTTCGGTGTTCTGCCAGCACTCCAGGACGCCTTCAGAGCAGTGAAAAAAACTGGTGAGGGGGCGAAGGTGCTTCTCAGAAGGACTCAGACACTCATCAAGGGAGAAGAGAATGCTGAGGCCAAGAAGTGAATTTTTTTGGCTCTGGACACCGCATTCCGTACTGTCTTTTACATGAAGCCTGTGTCACTTTGTTTCTGTCGGCGCGCAGACGTCACTGCGGCTGTCGGGGATGGGAACAGCTTCTTGGTGGTTGAAAGTCACAACTGAAGCGGCCCGTCAAAGGTGTTTCACGCTGGTGTGCGTACTCGGAGTCCGTGCTGTTGTGGGGAAGTCTGGGTGGTCTCCCGCGGAATGGATGGTCGTTTGTCCAATGAAGTACGAGCTCCGCGTGAGACACGTCTGCATATAAGGGCGTCGTTTGGGGTGAGTTTGCAAGAGCATCAAGAACCTACTGGTGTGTGCCAGCGTGTTGCTGTTGTATGCGCACGAGCAACAAATCCCATTCTCTCAGTCTGTAAATGTGCACCTTTGTTGGCGGGATGCGTGGTTCGATGTGGAGGCTGCAGCGTCCCCCCAGGAACACTCATCATCGGACGCTGAAGAGGCGTTACGTTTCATACTGGAGTATCCCGAGGCATGCCAAAAAAAACCACGAAAAGCTGACACATGGCTGTACCTCCTCAGTTGCGGCTGATCAGCAGGGGAATCTGATCCGTACGCGGGGGTGCCAATGAAGGCAAAAGAGCGGGGCGTTGGAAGCGATGCTCATATTACTACACGGACAAACGTGACGGGCTGACGCGCGACACCACGCCGTTTAGTCTGGACAGCGTCTTGCCACCAGTGTGATGGCGTGCCACTCCATTGCAGAATACATCTCCTCACCTGTACAACTAGGCCTGCTCCGACGGGTAGGTTTGGACGGTCCGTGCTGTAATGCTAAGGGGGTAGGAGCAATAGCGGCTGAGGTTCCTGTGGGCTTCTTCGGGGCGCCCACACCCCGTACGAGAACAGAAAAAAAAAGCGCGTTGCGGCCACCTGATCGCCCGCCTCCCGTGTGCTAGCGCTGCTACTGCGGCAGCGCTGGATTACTGTCCGCCAGCGCCACCAATTGCGAGAGCGGCCTACGATTCCGAGACCTGGCACAACAAAAGCACTTGGTCTGCGGAAACAAGTGGTCACTTATCATAGGAATACCAGCATCTATGGTACGGAGCCCCGCCCTCTACCGAAAATCGCCGCCTTCCACACGAGTGCTAGCTTGGAGTTTCTACCAGCACTGCGGGTTTGTAAGCTGAAGAGAGATCCTGTGGACACATCTGCATCAAGGCTCTCGGTCATTCTGCTTGTTCTCCAGTCGAAGAAAAAGCTTCGCCTATAGGCTGTACTGGGATACTGGGCCGCGGTGACCGGAGCCCGTGCACCAAGAGTCCGCCTGCCTATAGTAGGTCCACAGCCTTCCCGCAGCCGTCTCCGCAGCGTGCTCGCTGTACACCCCCGATAACGCGAGCAGTGCCCTGACCGGTGTGTGCGTAGAACGGAATGTGTACGAGTGGTACGAGCGCCCCGCGGGCGCAAAACGGGTCTCAGTTCAGGTTGCCCCGGTGCTCGACGGAAGACCGTCGCTCCAGATTTTCTGAGTTTTTCGGGCAGCCGGTGCGGGGGGGGGCCGACAGTGGCGATGTGCAGGTAGTCGAAGCTTGAGTTTCTCCGCTGGAGTCGGGAAAAAGCGGCGAACGCGCCAGCCGTGGACAGATGCTCCTTCCCCTACCGGGGCAGGAAGTAGATACTACGTGCTGATTGCTTGTGTGGTTTCCCCGGCTTGCAGCTCGGGAATGCATCAAGTCTACGGATCCGGACACGTCCGTCATCAGACTCCACCCCCGCTGACTCACTGCATAAGCGGTGCACGCACACCCGGCCTCTCCAATTCATCAGCGAACGCTGCTGCCAGCCTGAGTTGCCCGGGGTGGGGGCCGCCGCTCGCCCCGCTTTGATCCGGGACCGCCGTGGCTAGGTTACCTGCAGCAGCCTACGTCCCACCCACAGGCCAAAGTGACGCGGTGAGCGTCCTGCCGAACAGTCGTACTGTTTCTTTTCTTTCTGTGTTGGGCAGTCAGTTCCGGCTGCACGTTTCAAGGTGAAAGGGTCGAAAGGGGTGCACTCTGGCGTACGTCGGGGGACAGCCGGTTAACCGTTTCCCGCTTCTTTGAGGTATTCCGCGGGGATACACACACCAATGCCTCTCCGTTGGCTGCCAGCGGCTGGAAGCGCAGAGGTTGCATTTTTTGTCTCTTTCACATTTTTTGTCTCCTTGCTACGAGGCCAGGCGAGGTCCAAGTGTCTTTAGAAAGGCTGGCTGCCCTCCGGACTGCCTCTCGTCTCCGGAAAGTCATGCAGCCACGCCGTCTAAGTTCTTCCACGACTCTTTCGGGTACTTTCACTTCCCTACTACGCGTTTTGCGCTGCAACCGGGTCTCTTCGTCACGGTTTTGGCTGTTTACACGGTTTTGTTTCGCTTGGCAACATGTTTTTCTGCTGCTGCGGGGATTCCCGCGATCCGTCTTCGTCCTCGGAGATCCTCCCTCCCGAGGAACCTACAGAGCAAGCGCCGTCACCCGCGGGAGTCGTGTCTCCCGATGACGCGACAACAACAGCTACGCCTCCATCTCACGTAGACGCAGCTGTCCCCGCGCCGCAGGCGGCTTCTACTCTTCCTCCGTCCGTACAAGGCGCTGAACAAGAGCAAGCCCCGCAGCGGGCACCCATCAAGGGGGGAGTCTTCAAGCCACCACCAAAGCCCGAGGACCCCCCCCCCGTTGCGCCCATCACTTTGCCCAAATCCGATAAGGCGCGAAGGACTTCCGTACCCGTTGATGCTGACCTTGGGTCTGGGGCATACTTAGTGTAAGCTCGAAGCTTTGATTTGCCGAGACTTCCTAGCACACGAAGCACGCCCAGCTAGAATTCTGCTCGGATATCCGTGTAGCGCTTAGGAGCATGCAGCTTCTCTCAGATGTGAGGCTCGGTCCCAGACATCCCCAAGGCCGTTGAATGACCGTAAAAACTGGTCAAAACCGGGTGCCAACTATACAGTGGGGCAGCCCGATTGGCGCTCGGCAACTACACTCCTGGGACTGCCAATGCGGCTATGTGATCCGCCTAAAGGCAGATAGGATCTAGACGGTTTTGGGAAGGTTTGCATGTCTCCGGCGCCTTGGAGCAGACACCTTCACATCCCAGCTTGTGTTCTCACGAGGGACAACTGTCCGCAGGTGAGAGGTGTTCGTGTCCCTGCAGATACAAGAGACGAAGCCTCGGGTATTGCATGTTCGCCTCAAGTATGTTTACCGGGTATTAAACACAGTACTTCAGCAGGGTCTTCTGCCTTACCCACGTAACAATTAGTCTGCGTTTTTTTATGCGGCATCCCAGTATGTGGAGTGTAGGGGAATTTGAGGACTCATGAACTCACTACGAGTCCATTACCCCCAGCAAAACTAGTGGAAAGTCCTCGAATTAAGCATGTAGACTTGCACCTTGCCATGGCTGGCACTCTTCAAGTACGCAGTGAGAAGTAATAATAGTCGAATACCCTTACGATAGATACCCCGCACCAGTTCGTTGTTCTTGCGGTCTGCATAAGATCCGCTTGGGGATCAGATGAATCTGATTTGTTCGGCGCTCAGGTTCGACAAGGATTCTAATACCCTATACACCCACTGGAGCATGGTACCGGTCGAAGGAGCGCTAGCATGGCTCAGGCCCCTAGTTCAGGTACCGGCCCACAAGTTCAACGTCAATAAGGGAAAAAGTGTCCTTACAAAAGACTGCGCGGTAAGGACGTTGGATGCACCTTCGTTTCGGACGGTGCTCACGTAAAATGGAGTGGGAGAAGTGACGTGAGACGCTGTATGGTTCAGAAAGAAGCGTCTGTCTCATTCTCGCGGGAAGGAATTCGTAGTATGTCTCCGCTGCTTGAGGAGGCGGTTGCTGCTCGAAAAGTCGATGTGGGTGTGAGTGAGTCAAACGTGCTCGCGGGCATCGGCGGGGGTTTTCTCCCCGTGCCTTGTGAGGGAGCAAAGCCTCAGTGAAAGGTGTGAGACTGACTAGTGTGCCAGGAGCTCCGGACTTGCGATTATCTTCTGACAATTGCTATAAGGTGTGAACCTGATTAGTCTGGCAAGAGTTCGGGAGCTGCGATTGTCTTTCTCCGGGCAAATGCTACACAGGCCCAAAAAAGGCTTGGCTTTTGTAGGGAGAAATTGTTGAAGGTACAGCGTGCTGATGAGATGAACCGTCCTGTTTCGCGCTGCAGCTTTTCTACTGTGGCGGGGGGCGCCACCTTGTATCAACGAACTTCGCTTGATGGGCTCATCATTTCAATTCCGAGAACAGCAGTTTTGACGGAAATTTCAGAGAGAGCGGACGCAAGCACACCGACAAAGAGTACCTGTGTGACGTTTTTGAATGTGTGTCTGTAGAACCCGGAAAAATACTTCCAGGCGTGGATTTCATTTGTCAAGATTACTCGGGAATTTCCGTCGAAACTCATGCTCTTGGACAATTTTGCAGCGACGGAGGCACCCCCAGTGCAATTTCTTATACTCGAGACGCCGTTGGAAAACCCTGGCACCACTGTGTGCAAAAGGCTTACTGATTACGGGAAGCTTTACGATCTCGTGAAAAATGTGAAGGCCGTGGCTGTAGTACCCCCAACCAGCACTCTCATTCCCGTGGATGCACAAATAGACAGCAAAACTTTCATTCAGCGGGGCACGGGAGAAGGCGCGGCGACTGGATTGGAGAGCCTAAACGCTTAACCGAAACAGTGGCATTGTATTGCAGGCGTTTTGTGCTCTCGGCTCAACAGATGTACACCAGCTGTCTTTCCGACGGGCATGCGCAAGCCCGGTCTCCGAGTATTCTGCGGGTTTTGTAGCTTTACGCCTTGCGAAGCAGACAGGGGTTTCGCATGCTTGAACATGTGCCAGTTGTCCCTCTAACGTGTCTTCTAGGGAGAAAGTCTCGGCAGAGTGCCAGTCGGGCGATACGTGTTTACGGTGCAAGGCATCTGTTCCTGTCCCCAGCGACCTTCTTTCTGTTTGATAGTGTGCGTTGTCCGGAGTTTCGTCTGCGCCATCGAAGGTGTCGTGTGCTGCGCCTGTAGACTGAGCCGGATGTAAGATCGCTGCCAGGTGTACCTTCCGAAGTGAGAGTGAAGCCTGGGTCCTATCCGTTCACTCTTTGGATAGCTCCGAGTGCACACATGGTGAGCTCTCGGAGCTATCCAAGAAGCGAAGGGCGTGGTGATTCACGTGCCACGCTCTGGCGGAGGGTGCACTGGAGGCAAAGGCCTCTTTATGCGTGGCGGAGGCATCCCCAGATTACTCCGTCAACAAATACGAGACAGTGCGGGTCGCCCTACGCTGGTGAAGCAGAAGGAATGACGTTTGTCTTGCTGAGATCCGTGCACGGAAGCATTCAGGCTATACGAGAGCAACGCAAGTCGCAGAACGGGCGGGGCAGTCTCATCTCTTGTTGACGTTGTTGGGCAGGAAAACTCCGGTGGTTATTTCTCAGTGATACCCACTTGCCACCGGTAGGCTCCGCCTCTCAATATAGTGGCGGTTCACGGCTCGTAAATTTTGGTCGGTTCGAAGGTTCGCAAAGTGGGGAGTGCACGTCTTCTGCAATATAAAAGCGGCAAGTCCGGTACTGTTGTTCGCCGAAACAGAGCAGTCAATGCTGCCGGCGTTTTCCAGATCCACTGCTGTGTTCCCCGAGGAAGACTGTGAACACTGACAAGGGAGGGAATTTATGGCGTAGAGGCGAGAGCAGAAAAGTGAGTGACGCGGCTTATCCCGCCACACCACCGTTGCTCGCTTTCCACTGAAAACAAAGGATCAAGCGCCGGTGAGGGGGCGTCATCTGATGGGATGACCCGTGGACAGGAAGGGAGGGGGTGTTGCTTCTTGCACTGACATGATCGCGGACGTCGGAGGAAAAGCAACTCCGAAACGGTCTTCACACTCGAAGATGCCTCTGGAAGTGGCTTCAGGGTGCACGACCGCCACTAGCGAAGCCACATATCTTCGGTCCTGACGAAGACACAGATGCTTGTTCTTTCCACGCCGAGTGCTGGCTAGGCGATCAGAGCGCCGGAGAGCTGCGGCGTGTATAAAAAGAGCACCTTGCCCCTGACTTTCGGTTCGATCAGGGCAGTGAAGGGCAGCTAGCATGCCCTCGTCAGTATATCGATTGGTAAATTGAAACAGGGATAGGTAAGTACATTCTACAAAATGCGGATATGGAATTGTACCAGGTTCAGTTTTAGAGTAAAAATGCATTTCAGTGGAATTGTGAAGCAGAGCTCCGACAATAGTCCTATTGTGGCTAAGGTGCAAATAATCTAACTTGGACGATGGATTGCCTTGACGAAGTGGAACACGGAGTCTAGCTACAGGCGTTACCCTGTGTGGCAAGCCCAGAGTACGTAAGGAAAAGCGAAGTCTAATCGCCAAGGGAACATGATAGCGTAAGTGTTGGAATCCTGAATGTCAAGCGCGTATCTATTACAATTCCTCGTAACACACGGGTGCTTCTACTGCCGACATTTGACTGTGTTTGCCAAGGGGAACAGAACCGAAATCAGCACGGCATCGGAGCCGTTCTCCGCTCCAGGTATTCCTGGGCACTGAACCCATAAGCGTGACTCTACGGGTAGGTTCTCTGTTAGACGCGACCTTCCACTTAAAGCGTCCGTTTTCGTAGAGAAGGGGTGTTTAACGTGGACTTCTCGCCGTAAGCGTATCCGGAGCTGAGCGAGCAGCCAGGACCGCAGGATTTGCATCCCTTGTTGGAGTACGGGATGCACTCCTGCTGTGTTTCGTTGCCAAGATACCCCGCAGCACCTGTTGGGTATTCAATTGTCTCTTGCAGAAGAACGAGCGCCTGCACGGGCGCATGGCTGCAGCAATAAAGGTCCCACCGGGACTCGAACCCGGGTTACTGGATTCAAAGTCCAGGGTGCTAACCACTACACTATGGAACCCTGAGGAAGATATGACAGTATATGACTTTTTTAGAATCCTTCCAGTCCCCCCTGTTTTCTTTCGTTCGGTCTACCATGAGCAGCTGCCAGACTGTCTTTGCTGGCCCGGCCGACACCCGAGTACGGCTGTGCTAAAAAGCCTTACGGTGTTACAATAATTCATACCCCCCCGTGAACATGGCCCGCGTCCACAAAATTCGGCACGCCTCCTGACAGAGGCAGCTGTTCTGTAGCGAGGTGATGGCTGCCCTAAACGGCAAAGAGTCGACCCTGGTTTCGGTTAGCTACACCCCTTGGGCTTACGCTTCGCTTCAGAAGGCACCACTAAGGGGTGTGGTACTGGTGGGCCTGGAAGGAGAGAAAATGAGATGTCGAAAGCAACAATAGCTCCGGCGCCTTGTAGTCTTTCGGGACAAGCTACTAGTTGCGCACTCGGGGCGCTTCAAGGAAGTGCTGTCAGCCACAATCGCGCATCTGGCATGTGGAGATCTGTAGCCGAAGAAAACCGAGTCGCGTTTACTGTTGTCATGCGCCTCTGCTGTTGTTCTACGAAAAGGACGCATTGTCGCAGACTTGGTTCCTGAGTCCTTTACTTGTCCCGGAAAGGTTGCAACCGCTGGCAGAACACCACGACAGGGGACAGAGTTCTTTCGAAGATCATAAGCGGGTACGGTCTGACGGTAGGACAAGAGCACCCCAAATCATCCCGAGGGACACGCCTTGGGTGTCTCGTCTCGTCAGTGCAGTGCGACCCGATGGCCCGATGTATCCGAAGCCCCAGGAGAGCAGGTATTGCGGGATTGCAGGTCCTGGGAAGGTATCTGGTGGACTCCTCCTGTCGTTCGTCACCGGGATACCGAGCAGTACCTGTTCCGTCTTGATTTGTCTCCTAACGACGCCAGGTCGTGCGCGTCAGCTTATCGCCTGCAACGGCTGTTCATGTGCCTCCTTCAAGCGTAAACGTCCGCCGCATCAGAGTCAGGCCCCGCGATAGAGCCGTGGGGTCGAATGTATTCCTCTTCTCCGTGTTCAGTCGCGACCGTGCTGTGTTGACATGTGCGACTCGAGCTGAGAAAAATGGGACAACTCTGCCGAGCCTCAAAACGTCTTTGAAGAACGAACAAGCAACTTCATCGCAGTTGCAATCCCGGTGGCGCACTGTAGATCTACTCCTGCTAAACCGGTAACCACTCAGGTCCCACCGGGACTCGAACCCGGGTTACTGGATTCAAAGTCCAGGGTGCTAACCACTACACTATGGAACCAGTTCAAAGGGCCCGTTCAAAGCACGATGTGCAAAGATGATTCCTTTTTGACAACAACCTCTCCCTATTGAATTCGGTTTTTTCTCCACTAGCGCTGGTTTAGTCCTTACTTTTATCTATCGCCTCCTTTGTGTTCTCTTCACCTTTCTATTCTGGATCCGCTTCGACTCTTCTCCGTCGAGGATTGTTATTCTCGATCTTCCGACACCTCTTGGTCTTCATCTCCGGGGAAGCCTTTTTTTCTTTCGGGTTTCCTCGCTTTCCTCTCTGCTGACTCACTTTTCTTCAGTCGTACTCTTCTGCTCCGTACCAGTACTGGTGGTTCCTTTTCTGGAAGCTCCTCCAGGTTTCTGGCCCTCGGAATCAACTGGAATAAATTCGGGATGTATTTTCTTCGTCCTTCTCTTCACGTTTTGGAGCCCTAGCTCAGTGCCAGCAGGGCTTGCCGCGCACTTGCCAGAAGCATTCTCCTCGTTCTCCAGTTTCCGGCATGGGCCAACGTTTCGTTGACCACTCGTAATCCACCAGTCTCTCGTACCCTACCCGCAGCCAAAAAAGCTGGCCGATCTGTTCTCCCGGTTTCGACGTCTGGAACCCTCGGAGAAGTCCAGACTTCTTTCCGGGTGGCACAAGAACAACTTTTCACTCGTCATTTGCCTGATTCTTGGTTGCAGCATAGATTTGCTGCCTAGAGCTTCTGCTGGATTCAGTCTTGTCAATGCTGTCCAGGATTGAGAGCTGAGGAACCGTCGGTGGCACTAGTGCTAGTCTGTTGGAGTGGATTTCTGGCATCGCCTTCAGAGATTTCTCTGGCAGTTGTTTTCTGTTGAGAAGGAGTACATGTGATATAACTGTTGAAATCCCTTCGGCGTCTCTTTTAGCACTCTTGAGTTCTTGTTTTCTGTACTGGAAGCAAGCCCCCGAATCTCTTCAGTCTTCCAAGTCTCTGCGGTCGGTGGTTTAGGTACTGACGGTCGAGGAGTGCGTGCGGAGCATCGGTTGGGATCCTTTTGCTGCCGTTTCTCCAAACACTGACCTTGTTCTTCCCGACTCTGGCCGCCGGGTGAGACCTTCTCTTCTAACTGCTAAACGCTTTTCTCAACCGTATCTTTCGATGAACTGGGCTTTTCAAGAACGGCAACAAGCGTGCAATCTTCACAGAAATGTCCTTCAGGGAACTCGTCGTATGTTCCAACCATGTTGCGCTTCCGATGACGCTATTGCAAGGGCTTTCGAAAGACTTCAGGAAATCTTTCAACTATGGCTGCGGCTGCTGGCACCTCTGACCCTGCCCGGGGCGCTATTGTTACGACAAAAGGCTAGTTCCTAGAAGAAGAGAATCAGCAGAACAAGCTCAGAGATGACTGGTAAGGCGGCCTAAGGAAGAAGACGAAGAAGATGCTGGTGCGCAAGAAAAAAGGACGAACAACGCCGAAGCGGAAACATGAAGCCTCAGTTTCGCGGAGATGGGAAGTGCTGAGAGAAGGGACGGCGACAAGGAACAACGTGACGTGAGTAGATGTTCGCAGTGCAGCACAGCCAGCCCGTCCGTGGTCCCCGACAGAGACAGACAGCCGAGTTCGCACTCTCCGGACTAAACATTCGTGGGATACCAGTGATAAATCTCGAACACCCATTCGGCTGAGGAATCAACACTAGCACCGCGCACAAGGTTCTTGGGCTAGCTCCCAGGCTGACAGGCAAATAATCGACCACGTTCATTACTGGTTTCTTGCGTGCAGAGATTTAATCTTCTCCTTCCAAGCCGCCTAATGTGCATAAGACATTCTCTTGCTTCTAAAGAGCATGACAGTTCTCCTCAGTGTGTGTACGTCAAGTCCTTGCTCGCCTGGCGGCCTCGCCCATTTGACTGAGCGTCACCGCTGCCGGTGTGAGCTACCCTGTCAAGTATATGTTATCCTTGACATGCATTTATTCCTAGTGGAGTCTTCGGGAGGGGGCGGCTCTCTTGTCGTGTTAGTAGCGCCGCCAGAGCATCGCAGCCGATCCTGTCAAAAGGTGGAGGAAGGGCTTGTGTGTACTCGTCCGAGCAGTTACACGGAAAGCTTTAACCATGCAGCCTAGTCTGACAAGCGCTCAAGGGAAAGCCCTAGAGGAGTAGGAGTAACGAGAGCATCCCCTAACCGAGCATGTGAATAACAGGGCGCAGGTGAAGTTGCTACCAGAGTGTCAGCTGCTAGGGCGGCCCCAAGATTGCCCGAGGGGATTCGAGAGGGAAAGAAGAACGATCGCAAGGGGCGTCGTGTCACGCTCCCAGCCTAGTTTTAGAGCAGGCAACGAAGCCCTCTGGGACTGTCAGACCAGAATAGCGGAGAAGAAAGTCGGTCCAGTCTAGCCGCAGCCCGACACTCCCCTGCGCGCTGTTAACAGGAGCGGTCATTTTGGACGGGGAGTCTCTCTTTGGAAGGATGGAGTAACTTTTATATGTAAGTGCGCCCTGTCTCGTCCCGTCCAGGACACTTTCGAAACAGTTAGTGGGCTAAAATATCGAAAAGGATCAAGCCCAGGCAGTTTCGTACGGTCCAACGTCACCGGTCACGAGAAGTATCGACTACCATTGTAACAAAATTACACCTAGGAGTAGCCCTCCTGGCCAGTCGAGTGCACTCTCCACAAAGCCAACACCCGTAGAGCGAAAAAGAGTGGTCTTGTCTCGGCTACTGGCCGGTGTGGTATTACGTAATCCTGGCCGAAGCAAACTATTTCCACGGCCAGCTAGACGCCCTTCCCCTGTCAGCGGGAGCTCTGAACTTGGGCGCGCCGCAGGTGGGAAATTTCTACCCTTGCTGCAAGAAAACCAAGCTACGCTGCAAACGGATCGTGCGGCAGCTCATCGGGCCGGCACCGTCTCAGCAATCTGGCTGATGGCTGTTTTCACTCTGTAAATCTCGGCCGTGCCCGTGTGTTTTGCCAGAGCCAACACGTTAATGCTTACGCAGCCTTTCACCACGGACCCCACGTTCGAGCAGCAGCTTTCTCCGCGGCAGCGGGGAAAAAAAGAACGGAAAACAAACAACGACAGCAAGCCAGGGACAAGGCTCCAAAAAAAGGGTTTTTTCCCTCTTTTACACCCGTTCCCCCTTTTGTTGCACTTCTTGGGTTTCCACTAGTGATCTCTTTTCCTCCTGGGTCCTTTTTTCCTCCTCTCCTGTTTAACTTTTACCCCGGGTCTCGGCGTGTCCGGGCCTCTCTGGGAGGCTGGGCTGGTACCGGGGTTATACCCCTTATCATCCAAACCGTCTCACGGCGCGTCATTTGTCCGGTTGGAACAGTCCCTCGGCCGCTAGTCACCGAAAATCTACCCCCTGAAAAGGTCTGCGGATCGGTGATCCGCAGCCGCCGGCAAGCCTTCGGCCCGCAAGGATTTCCTCCCGTGACTAGGCGTGACTTTTTTGTCTCGCATACCCAACCAATTTCAGATAACCTCGAAGTCGTGGGCTATTGATGCATCATCCCTGCTGCGCAGTGTTTACCCGTTCTGCTGTCAGCCGTAGTCCACCTGCTGACTCCCGGGTCGGAACTTCTCGTAGTCGTCAGGAGGAACACCTCGTGACGCCCCTTCCCCGTAAGCTAGAACACTGTATACTTTAGTGTTGGTGGACTGCGAGATCTCTCCCCTTTGGTTCCGACGTAGCCTGGCGCCGTCTTACCAGAATATATATGGGTCTTGTTCCTCTTTTGCGTCTCGCGGACGGCGGAGTCCGTACCCAGACGACTTATTCTGTGGCGCCCTTTCGTTGCCCTGAGCTTCGCCGTTCTGGGTTCTTCCAGTTTCGATCCCAACAGTAAGGCAGACTTGTGAAAATTCCGTTGGGGCTGCCGTTGTAACCCTCCTGCCTGTCCCCTCCGTTGAAGTCTCATGCTTTTCAGTCGCCCCCCAAAAGTAGCTGCGGACTGATTCTTTTGCGTTTGTTAGGGCTGACACAGGTATCCAGGTTAATTTTCCATCCAGTCCCTGCACCAGAAATTCCCTGATAATGCTGTTATCCTTCTTTGCTATCCGGTGATTCAGAATGCCTTCGATCTGGTATTCATCGTCATCAGCGGCTGCTGCGCTCTTGGATCTCTAAACAAATAGGGCTGTTCTTCCGTCACCGGTCTCAGGAGCGAAACATGGAAAACCAAGTGCATGAGCCACGACGGCGGAAGTTGCGGTTTCGTTGCACCTTCAGAATACTAAATGGTCCCACATACCTAGGTCGCAGTGCTTTCGTGCAGAGGAAGGTTTGTCGATTTCAGCCATACCCTGTCTCCCGGCCCAAACTTCACCGGTGGGCGGTCCTGATCAGCTTAGCGCTTCTGGTAGACTTGAGCCTTCCGTAGTTCCCGTTTCGCCGTTTGTGATTTTACTTCTGCTTGAGAGGGAAGCAACCCCAAGGAGGAAGTAGTTGGGAGGTTCAACTGTTGACAAACAGGCAACAGTTTTGGGTCCGTATAACAGTTCAAGGGGCGCTGCTTTCGTGCTGGCATGTCAGATTGGACTATATACAAATTACAATAAGGGCAGCACTTTCTCCCACTTACTCTCGCTGCCTAGCAAACAGGAACTTAGCACCTGCTCTATAGTTTGGTTCGCCCGTTCTGCCTGTCAATCCGGTGTTGGAGGGTAGGCAGTGGACAAGCATCGCTTCATGTTGAGTTGCTAACAAAAATCTGACCACACGTCACCGGTGAACCTTACATCTCTGTCTCTGACAATGGAACTGGGGACGCCGTGCAAACATATCGCCTCCTTGACTAGAATGTCAGCTATCTCCTGTGCGGTTGCTGTTTGCTTGCTTGGCACAACGTGTGCCACCTTTGTAAGCCTGCACACGATAATGTCAAACTGATATCCTGTTACTGGAAGACCTACTATCGATTCTATTCCAGTAGCTTCCCATGGCATTCTCGGAATTGGGAGGGCCTGTAGTAATCTACCTGCGCACGAAAGCGGGGCCTTTCCCCGAGCACAAGCGACACACGACTGCACAAAGGTCACGATATCATTATCCATGTGCGGCCGCTAGAAAAGGCTTCGGATGGCTACTCGAGTCCTGTCAATCCTCGGATGCCCAGCCAGCACGTGATCATGAAACTGTCCCAAAAATGTTTTTCGTAACACTCCTCTTGGCACGCAGACTCTCCATCACGCTTTCGTCCTGACCCCGAGATAGTTGTTCTCCCTTGTGTACTCCCTGTATCTATATAACACCGGCCTCAGCTGGTCTCCAGAGTCCGCTGTTTGGGCTGCCCCTCTACATGGGCTTCCGAACTCGTCACAACGTTGCTATTGCTGTCCCCAGAACTCGTGGCTGCTGCCATTGAGTATGGTTCGGGGGGTCTCATGTTCCCAGGTAAGACAGAGAAAATTCTGCCTTCGGGTGATGACGTCAGCAAACACATTCTGCCTCCCTGCTTTATATACCACCCTGATGTTAAGATCAGCCAGTTCGATCAACTAGTACCCGAGACGGCTTGCTACCTGCTTCTGCGATAGAATCGTACTCAGAGTGGCGTGATCAGTTTCTAGAGTTACTAGTTTCGTGCCGATGAACGGCTTCCACTTCATCAAAGAACGGACTGTAGCGAACAATTGACTTTGGCAAGCTGGCATAAACTTTTCTTTTTCCCGCATTTCTCTAGACTCACATGCAATACGTACCCCTTCCTGTGCCAGTACTGCCCCTATTGCACTCTTAGAAGCAGCTGTCTTCAACACAGCCGGCTTATTTGGATGAAACATTCGCTGATAAGGGCATCCTTCAAGCTTCTGACCACTTCGGAATGTTGCGTGCTCCATGTCGTGTCGATTCCCTCTTTCAGAAGCTGATGTAGCGGGTAGGCAAGCTTGTTGAAGTTTGGGATTAGGTGGCAATAATAGCCTACCGACCCCAAGAAGCCCTGCAGTTGCTCGCGGTTGGTCAAGATCTCGGGCCAGTCTTTGAGCGTTCTTAACTTCTTCGGATCCGCTGCTACTCCTAGCACGATATGACGAAGCCGACGTATCGCACTTCCTGCTTACAGAGGTGACACTCAGACAGCTTTATATGGAGTTTCTGTCTCCTGATTTTCTCAAAAACCCTGTTCAGATGTTCCACATGTTCCTCCCGCGTCTTTGAGTTTTGAGCACGTGGTCTAGATATACCATCACAAACTCACCAGGTGTCACGGATCTCAGCACTCGTTCTTCCCTTTTGTGTTCGACCCCAGCTCTCTCGAGAAGGTCCGAGGGCTCCCCGGTACAGTTTCACTCCAGGGGGGTGGCGCGGTCTAGCCGCCAGTCTACCTGAGTGGACCGGTAGAAGGTGTGTCTGCACCCTGTAGCTGTTGTGGAATGGCTGGGTACCACGGACGCAGGTGAAAATCCCCGGACCAGGTGAAGTAAAAGTGGAGGTCGAGCCCCTGTCTTCAGTCAGGCCTTGGAGTGGTTTGGTTACTAAGAGTTCGTTTGTCTTAACGACACCCGAAAAGGCCTGATGGTCTCAATTTCGTGCAACCATCCGTTCACATCACTTCAGTCCCTGTTAACTTGAGTCCCTGGTCTGTCACGAGTGGTCACTCACTACACACTTCTCCCCACGCGCACACACACACCGGTCTGTCCTCGGACAACTCCCCGACACACGAGGAGAGAACAAACGAATAAGAAAAAGCTCCAACTCTTCCGCTCCTCCCATTCAATTTCCACCATCTCCTCTCCCGGGCCCCTACTCCGATTCATTTAAGTTCCACGGTGTCATACTTAATCGAGGACGAGTTCAAGTATGCCCTCCGACGCGAAGTCGGGCCAAAAGGTTGCGTTCACGGTATTAAGGGGAAGTTGGTTCACACGGTTCTGTCACGACACTTCACTGACACGGGCATGGCACTTCACACGTCATCGTACAACCCTGGGTTAGCTGGGTCCCCGATGATAACCCAAGCATGCAGTCCTTCGCACGAACATACGTATGGAACACCTTGGAATTATCTCTCTCGGCCCTCGTCTCTGGGTTGGGTCAAGGCTCTTGTCCCTCCTGCTGGGCCCTGACACGGGGGGCCCTTCTATTCCATGTCAGCGCATGCACGTCAGTGCTTACGCCTTTTTGGCTCTGGTCGGGAGTTCCTCCTGACACTCCTTCCCCCTTAACTGCGGTTCCTTTCTTGTCTTCCTCGAGTCTTGCGGCCTCGTTGGTAGCGCCATACTAGGTCCTGAGCGTTAGTGAGGTTCCCCTCTGGTTCCCAGGTCGTGGCACCGTCTAGCAATTTAACCGAATACCTGGGTCCCTGTCGGATCTCCTTGTGATCCAGTATTGCCTCTACTACATATTCGTCCCCTCCGATGGCCTGCTGGGTTGGTGCATCCCTTCTCAGGTGCGCTGGCTCAGTTTCGTACGGTTTGATTCATGAGACGTGGAATACTGGGTGAATTAGCATTGATGGTGGTAACTGTAATCGAGCCGCGTTTGGTCCTATCCTCTTCTCAATTGTGAACGGCCCCTTGTACCGCTCGCTTAGTGCCTTGGAGCTGTCGTCCCCTGGCAGATTGGTTGCCTGCAGCCAAACTTGCTGCCCTGCGTGGTAATCTACCTGCCTCCGTGATCTATCCGCATACTTCTTCTGGTAGGCTTGGGCTCATGACAGCTCCTGTTTGGCTTTGAGTAGTTTAATGTGGGCCTGCATTGGGAGTGCGGTCCCCCCGGCTATGGTTGGAATGCCTAACCGTCTACAGATTGGCTTGGGTGGCACGAACCCATACAGTAGGCCAACTGGCGCGGCTTTAGTGCTGGGTACTGTTGTACGCGTACTCTAGGATAGGAAGTAGTTCTGCCCAACGTGTTTCGTCCCCCATGAGCGCGCAACGTACCATCTGTTCTATAGTCTGTTTCGTGCGCTCTGTCTGCCCATCCGTTTGCGGGTGGTACGCTGTCGACATTCTAAGCTTGATGTCTAGCTTCCTACAGAACTCTCCCTTTAATTCTCCTGTAAACCGCGGGTCTCTGTCGCTTACTATGGCTCTCGGGACTCCGTGCAGTCTTACTACCTCCTTGATAGTATCTGCGCTATCCCGTCTGCCGAGATGTTGACTGTGGTCGTGTCAGAGCTTTGGCTCTGC
>NW_027157217.1:0-1763 GCF_002600585.1 Cystoisospora suis
AGTTTGCGACCCAGCGAGTGCAATATCTCGGTTTTGTTATCGAACCTACGGGTGTGTCATCAGATGCTGAGAAGGTCCGGACCATTCCCGAATGGCCGGAGATTTTGAAGGATCAGAGGGCAACTTAGGGGTTTTTTTGGAACTCGTAGGTTATTATAGGCAAGCCTTGAACCTCCTCGCAGTGCCCACCAGTTGTCATACTTGATCGAGGCTAGACTCAAGTATGCCCTCCGACATGAAGTCGGGCCAAGGGTTGCGTTCACGGTATTAAGGGGAAGTTGGTTCACACAGTTCCTCACGACATTTCACTGACACGGGCATGGCACTTCCCACGTCATCGTACAACCCTGGGTTACTGGGTTCCTGATGATAACGTCAACATGCAAACATTCGCACGTACGGTAGATCGAACATACCGGAATTATAGCTCTCTCTCTATGTTTCTGGGTTGGGTCAAGGCTTTTGTCCGTCCCGCTGGGCCCTCACACGGGGGGCCCCACTCTCCCGTGTCAGTGCATGCATGTCAGTGCTTATGTCCCCTTTTGGGCTGTGGTCAGGAGTTCCTCCTGATATCCCTTCCCCCTTAACTGCGTCTCCCCTCTTGTCTTCCTCTCGTCTTGCGGCCTCGCAGGTAGCGCCGCACTAGGCCCTGAGCGTTAGTGAGGTTGCTCTGGTTCCCAGGTCGTGGAACCGTCTAGCCATCTAACCAAATACCTGGGCCCTTGACGAGTCTCCCTGTGGTCCAGTATTGCCTCTACTACATACTCGTCCCCTTCAATGGCCTGTTGGGTTGGTGTATCCCTTTTCAGATGTGCTGGCTCAGGTTCGTTTGGTTTGAGTAATGAGACGTGGAATACTGGGTGGATTAGCGTTGATGGTGGTAATTGTAACCGAGCCGCGTTTGGTCCTACCATTTTCTCAATTGTAAACGGCCCCTTGTACCGTTCGCTTAGTGCCTTGGAGCTGCCGTCCCCTGGCAGGTTTGTTGCCTTAAGCCAAACTGGTTGCCCTGCGTGGTAAGCTACTTGTCTCCGAGGTCTGTCCGCATACTTCTTCTGGTAGGCTTGGGCTCGTGACAGGTCCAGTTTGGCTTTGAGTAGCTTAATGTGGGCCTGCACTGGGAGTGCGGTCCCCCCAGCTATGGTTGGGATGCCTAACCGTCTACAGATTGGCTTGGGTGGCACGAACCCATACAGTGGGTCAAATGGCGCGGTTTTAGTGCACGAATGCTGTGTACTATTGTACGCGTACTCTAGGATAGGAAGTAGTTCCGCCCAACGTGTTTCGTCTCCCATGAGCGCGCAACGTATCATCTGTTCTATAGTCTGGTTCGTGCGCTCTGTCTGCCCATCCATTTGCGCGTGGTACGCTGTCGACATTCTAAGCTTGATGTCCAGCTTCCTACAGAACTCTCCCCATAATTCTCCTGTGAACCGCGGGTCTCTGTCGCTTACTATGGCTCTCGGGACTCCGTGCAATCTTACTACCTCCCTGATTAGTATCTGCGCTAGCCCCTCTGCCGAGATGCTGACTGTGGTCGGCACAAAAATGGGCCATCTTCGTAAGCCGACACACTATTGTTAGTATCGCTTCTTACCCTTCTGCTGTCTGGGGTAGCCCGACTATTAAGTCTATACTAATTTCTTCCCACGTACTTCCGGTATTTGAAGCGGTTGTAATAGTCCCCCGCTTTTCTGCCTAAGTGCCTTGTTTTTGGCGCACCTGACGCACGCTCTCACGAAGGTTTCTATGTCGTTGTCCAT
>NW_027157217.1:1818-2060 GCF_002600585.1 Cystoisospora suis
CGAGGATGTCTTTTCTGATTTCCCCCCTGGGCACACAGATCCTCCAGCCCGGCTTTGCTCGGACCCAGAGGAAGTTGTTATTCCATGCATACTCACGACAATTGTACCACACGTGATCTCCCTCATGTTCACTGATCGGTTCCCCTTCTGCATGGTCATTTTTATCGATTGCTACGCGAAAAGGGGTAGAGAAGTCCTCGCACCTCTGGTAACATCTCCTCCATCGTAGAAACTCTTCGGTT
>NW_027157217.1:2260-2604 GCF_002600585.1 Cystoisospora suis
CCGTTACTGGCTTCGTCCCTATGCAGGACTTCCACTTTGTTCATGCGTACACTATGGCGAGTAGTTCACTCTCGTATGCCGGAAGGAATTGGTCGCGCGTGCTCAACTTTCTGGATTCAAAGGCTACCGGCTGCCCTTCCTGTTCCAATACTGCTCCTATTGCGTGCTTTGAAGCATCCGTCTTGATGACTATTGGTTTTCCGGGGTCGAAGATATGTAAGTTGGTTGCATGCACTAGGCTGTCCTTCAGGTCGTGCACCGCACGGCTGTGTTTTGGTCGCCAGTGCATGTCGGAGGTTTCTTTTAGTAGTTGGTGCAACGGGTGGGCTAGTTTGTTGAAGTTC
>NW_027157218.1:0-277 GCF_002600585.1 Cystoisospora suis
AGGAACGACTCTTGGACCAAGAGATTGAATGACCTAGCGCCAGGACCCAGCACAGACAAGAAGCTGGCGGCGGAGGTCGGGCGGCAACTCACCTGGGAGAGAGGTGATCCGCTCACGCGGAAGGCACGACAGCAAGCTTTCCGCCAGAAGGAGAGAAAGAAGGCCAAATTCGCGCTAGAGAGCGTCGACGAGGCCGAAACAGCCGAAGCTCAAGCCGGCAGCGCCCAAGTACCGAACAAGGACGCGGAGGGCCCAGAGGCGGCCCCTCCGGCCGGGC
>NW_027157219.1:0-487 GCF_002600585.1 Cystoisospora suis
ATAGATAGATAGATAGACGCAGATACGTTGGTATGACATGCGCGCGTCTGATACTGACCATGAAGTCGATCTCCTTCAAGCGGCTTCTGATGTGTGGCTGTTTCCTTGAAAGCATCTGAAGAAACGACTTGAGGCCTCGAGATGTCAAGCGACATCCTCGTATATAGACCGAACAGCATTGAGATAACCCCGTCAAGATCTTCACATATGACGCTGAAAGCACACACACGATGGAAGAAAGAATGGACAGGAATATGAATACATATATATACATGCGTTTGTACTCTTACGTGAAAAAGCAAGTAAATACCTATATATACGTACATATACACATACACATACACGCTTGGTATATATGCACATGTATACCTATGTATATGGCAACCTGATACCTCCGCTGTTTCCTCCACCCGTAGTAGATCTTCTCCCTCCTTCTCTAACTCAAGTAGAAATACATACATCTCGAAATACATAGATAGATAGATAG
>NW_027157219.1:580-1879 GCF_002600585.1 Cystoisospora suis
TAGATAGATAGATAGATAGCTCTCTACTGGAAACACAGTGTAGGTATCAATATACATAGGTGTATGTACATTCTTATATCTATAGGGTATCGGTATCAAAGCCAGGTGAGTACCGACTTTATACAGAGCCGGTCAAGTTAGGAAGATCCTGCAGGAGGGGCATTTGCATACACCTAATCAGAAGAGAAACGAGTGTGTCTCCTGATGTACTGAGACGAGCTCCCCTGGGGACTCAAGAGGAACGGGTGAGCTGTGCATACACCATACACCGCGAATGAGAATACGATGACACCGTTAGTACATGTTGGAAAAGTAGAAACGAAAAGATAAGCATGAGAGGAAATAGGCAACGAGTTGGGTTGCCTAGGCCTCAACTATATAGAGACACATACAAGAGGGCGACTTACATATAAGATCTCGTTCAGTGAGATTGTGTATATACTCCAAGTAGACACTGGTAATTGTGGGGTGTCCCTGAAGGACATCATAGAGCTTAGAAAGCCAGAGACCATCATACTGTATAATAAGAGTATGAATAGACCTCGTTCTTCTTAACTGCTGAAGTATGAAATTTTGGAGTTGCTGCGATTCCCCCTCATACCCTCCTCCATGAGGCACATGAGAGTGCGAGGACTTTTCTTTCTTTGTATCTCGACCGTCTTTCGGATTTCTTGACGAAGTAGCGGGGGAGTCAGACTGAAACAAAGAAGGAGGGAGAGAAAGAACAAGATGCGTTGGAGAGGGGGGCGCGGGTTTCTGTGAGTATGGATGTACAGTCCCGGTGACGGGGTGTATGTACACCAGAGGTGACGGCAAGGAGGAGGAAGCTTGAGCGGAAGGAGGAGAAGTCCCTGCTGCGAAAGCTGACCTCAGAGAATTAAGAAGAGAAGAAGGAGATGACAATACAGAAGAGGAGGAAGAAGGGGGAGGGACAAGTAAAATTGACGAAGGAGGGCGACTCTGTTGATGTGCAGCTGTACGCCCAGTTGAAGAACGATAGGAAGAATAGGACGATGACAAGGAAGACGAAGAAGAGGAGCACTGTCTCCTGATAAGGTTCCCTACATCATAGTGAAAAGGAAACGGACATTTCAAACGAATCTTCTCTCCTTCAGATGAAGAAGCTTCAGGAGCGAATTTCCGTGACGCTTGACGCTGAAAGGCTAGGGAGATAGGAGGAAGGAGAACAGACGGTAAAGAGTAGTCAGATGAAGTATAAGAAAAAGGAATGTCTCCGCTGTTTCTCAAGGCAGAAGAAGAACTTCCAGCCCCCCCGCCTCCTCCAACACCCCCCCCCCC
>NW_027157219.1:1947-6257 GCF_002600585.1 Cystoisospora suis
AGGATAAAGAGAGAAAGAGAAAGAAAGAAAAGACTAGGAATGTCAGAAAGAGAACAAAGGGAGGAGGAAATAGGACTACATGATGATGATCGTGGAAGTTATCTCGTTACTACATATGGAAAGAGTAAGAGACAACAACGATTTGAAACTTTCTCGTTTTCATCTTCATCTTCTTCTTCTCGCATGTTGAGAGCTCGACCGCGATCTGTCTCTCTATTTGTCTTTTCGAGCAAAGGTAGAGGAACGATTCAACAAGAGCATTATATCTATAAATCATGAATCCATCTTCGCGGTGTCTCTCTCCGTCTTATGCACCTATACAGACGAGGGGACAGCTCCTTGTCTTAGCTCATCACTCTTTCTTGTTTCTTCCTCTCTCCTCCTCATTCTCCCCTTCGTCGTGGGCCCCTTCTTAGTACAACTCTTGGAGGAAAGAAAGATAGAGATGTCCTCTGACACCTCGCTTAGAGGCAGTGAAGGAACGCCTCATTCAGAGCTGCCCCGGAAAAACAACTGACTACAGCGATCCACAAAGTGTGTTGATTGAGCTTTACACACGGGAGAAAAGACAAGAAAGGGAGACAGCAATTCTCAACACACACCAAGAAGCTCACAATTTCACCATCCTCTTGCTGTGCTCCCAAAACAGACAGGCATTCTCTAAAGAAGACGTGAGAGAAGAAAAAAGGCCCTAAGAGAAAGACAAGAGAGAGCCTTGAAAAGATGAAGATGTAAGAAGAACGGAGAAGAAAAACTCCCAGCGGGAGAGATATCGCTGCTGTGACTTGTTGGGAAAGAAGAGAAGGGAGGAAAGGAGGGAAATTCGTCGAAGCATTCAATTCTGATACTCGATCCAAAGACCCAAGAGATGTCGCTATTGAGAGCTCCCCTAGGAATGAACCTCTACTGAGGGAAATCTCATAAAAAGTGACTTTAAAAAGCGAGAAAATGAAGATTCGTGAAGAAGGTTTGGCGCTTGAGAAGCTTCTAGTCCATTAGCGGACTCCACACGGCGAAAAAGACAAGAGAAGGGAGGATCGGAAACAGAGACTGCGGGAGCGGAGGGACGAGAAAAGAACGAAAAGAACAAAGAGGTCTGTGCACAATGGAAGAGAGAGAAAGGACGACAGACATTTCCCCTTTTTGCTCGTTTCTTATCGTAAAGATATCGCAACTTAACGGTGATTTCACCCAGCCGGGAAAAGACCACAAATTCCACTAGGACCGAATATAAGCCCACCTGTGTGCTTCTTTCCCTGGAGGGAGGGAAGTGTGTCTTTCCCCTCCCTCTGTTTCCCGGTGTAGGCGCATACACTTGAAAATGCCTAGTACGTAACGCTGGCTTGTGTCTTGAAGCGAAGCGTATCTATCCTTCTAGATATATGTCTATCGTTGGACTAGTGAAAAGCACAAGAACTCCTCTCCCTAAAGACCTTTTCTTTCTTCCCTTTTCTCCGTAGAACCTGTTGTCTCTTCACTTCTCCCTTCGAGACCATCGCCCGCTCCCGCTTTGCTCTTTCTCCTTTTCTATCGTCTCTGTGCTTCTGCATCTTCCCCGTCAGGTTCCGCCCTGCTATCGGTGCTTTCATATCTTTCCTTCCAGCGGACAGGTCTTCCACAGTTTGCATTTCTCCTTTCTGGACTTATCTGGCGACATCTTCCTCACTTCTTTCCGTTCCTTAGGGATTCTCGGTACTAGTCAGAGAAAAGACGCCCTGACACGCCTGACAGGACAATATTCCTTAGGGGAAGGAACAGCAAGAATGTAAAGCGTTTTCTCTGCTTCTTCTCACTCTCTCTTTATCAAACACGTCTTTCTTACGTCCTGTTTCGTGTTGTTGTGTTCACTGGTGGAACGAGTGAGAACGAACTCCCTTCTCTTCATTGGGGAGTCAGCTAGGTGATAAACTCAGTCGGTTATGCTTTCTCGCATGTTCACCTCCCCGTGATTCCTTCAATTGGCAGATTCGTTCCCGACGAAAGAAAGCTAGTGAACTCCACATCATCATCTGTGTCTCGCAATGCAGTTTCTTCCTGTCCTTACGTCCGTCTATTCTCTCCCCCGTTTCTTCTACTGAAAAGCGCAGACATTCATGTACGGGGAGTCTATGAGGTAGAGAGTTTATTTATCAAGACTGCTCTCCAGCATTAACTCGATTCTCCTTACTACTACTCTCTCCTTTCGCATTTCATCCCTGGAGAACGTTCTCTCATTATTTCTTGAAGGCGTCAGTTAGGGACATCTAAAGCTTCTGACTGAGTTGAAAAGAGAGATTTTCTCCTTCTTCTTCATTTCCTCCTCCTGAAGTCTGGACTCATCCACAGTGTGTTTCATATGGTGCTGACTCACTTCACACTCTTCTATACATCTTCAAGTATACCAACATTCCATTCGAAAAAGAGGACATCTACAAGTAGAGATACATCTAGAGAGACAAATAGATGCGGCTGCTCATCTAATCCAACAATTCGTCTACTCTGTAGTACTTGGGGCGTAGTTACTTCTTTCTAACATATCACGTAAGTAGGTATGTTTCACCGTATGTACATACATGTATCCACTCAAGTGTATGTACACCTCCTCCACTCATGTTGAAGTGTCTATGAAGCTTTGGTATTGGAGTTCGTTTATACATGTCCCACTCTCTCTTTCTTTCCTTCCTCGTGGAAGGCAAAGAACTCACACATTCATCTCCATCCACCTTTCTGTGTGTTCAGCTCCAGAGGCCATTCTCCCCAAAATACAAATCTTTTATAGATAGATGGATAGATAGATAGTCTTAACGACAAGAATATGGGTGTATAGAGAGAGTCTCTTTATGGCCGTGTGTCTCACGGATCCACGTAGACGTTCTTTGCTTCCCGCTCACCTTCTCTATCTCTTTTCGGTGTCAGTTTCTTCGAAACAAGAATAAGAAAGAATCAGAGAAAAGTAGAAGATATCCTCAGGATCGAAAAGGAAGTGCCCCCCCCCTGTTTTTTTTCTTTCCTATGCAATAGAATGTGAGAGAGAATTCACCCACTAGGCCTTTACATCAAGCAATGAAGAGAGACATCTTTCTATCTTCTCTTCTTATTACTATGGAGATCTCACGTGTAGCACTAAAAGCAGCGAGATCTTTCGAGACACTTGAAATCTGTCCCTTCTGCGGTTTCTATCTTTCTTCCTTTAACTTTCTCTCTGTCTTTCTCCTATTGAAGAGAAAGAGAAAGAAATCGACATGTCATTGTAACCTATCATCATCGTCGCTTAGAAGACCTCTAGAGGGAGCTAACTAAGAAAGCTCACATGAGAGAAAACTTCTTAAACAAAAGACGAGACTTTCTTCTTCTGAAGACCAAAGAGAAAGTGTTCCTTCTCTGACAGGATAGAACAGTCACTCTATCCACTGTACAGACACACACCTCTCTCGAAGACATATCTATTCCGACTGCTGAAGCTCTTTGAAAAGCGGAAAGACACAAAAAAGAAGAAAAAAAGAAGAAGGGAAAAGTGTCTAGTCTTCATTCATCATCTGTCCTTCATATCCTTTATTGCCATTGCTTATCTCTCCTCTTCTTCTTTCTCCTGCTTTTCTTCCCCTTCTCTCAACTTTTCTTCTTTCTTGAACTCTCCCCCCCCTCTCTCTCGGAAAACCGAGACAACATGAAGGGGAATCGTCCATCTTCATCTTTCTTTTTTCTCTCTCTGGGAAGAGGAGAAGATCTTGCGAAAGAACAGGAGGGAAGAAGAAGAAGAAAGGCAAAGGACAGGAGGGACGAGAAGAGAAAGAAGAGACCTCCTGTGAGATAAAGCCTTGAGCTCTAGTGATAAGAACTCCCAAAGGAAGGAGAAGACAGAGCAGAAAAAGAAGAAGAAACAAGAAAGAAACGCGAAGTAGGAGAAACGGCGGAGGAGAANNAAGAAAGAAACGCGAGAGAGAGAGATAGATAAGGATGTTGAGGAGAAGTATAACGACAAGAGAGGGTGAGACACAAGGTGCTTAGGAGGCAAGCACCGAGGCAACATGACAGTCCTTTACAGGAGGCTGCATTCTCTCTCTATATACCTCGACACATAGAGAAACACACCCTTCTTATACTACATTACTATTACGGCTTCATTTCGTGTCTTAGATTCCACCTAGACAGCAGAAGAAAATCCGTACCTCCCCTGTACATGTCTATCTCTACATGTGTTCGCCCATGTATGTATGTGTAGATACAGCAGATCCACTGTAGTATAGACTACTATGGAATACCCCCTCTTGGCATCTACGCATACACACACTACCTGCATGCATCAAGGTAAGGGAGACTTTCATCTTGAT
>NW_027157220.1:0-142 GCF_002600585.1 Cystoisospora suis
GAAGAAGAAAAGCAGTCCGCTGTCTCTCTAAAAGAACTCCAGAAAGACGCCAATGAAGGTATGGCAAAAAAGGCCGCTAGACATACACCACACACATAGATATCTGCTAAGAAAAGAAGGAAAGCGGAGATGCGCATCTCCA
>NW_027157220.1:378-874 GCF_002600585.1 Cystoisospora suis
ATCTATCTATCTTTGATCTGTCTATCTATCGACCGATCTATCCATCTGCCTGTCTAGCTTGAATGTACCGTTAATCCATGTCTATTCGCTACTACGTCTCTACATGTCTCGAGGTGTACATTTGAGTGTGTAGGTATTTCTATAGCTATCCCCAAACTTTACTAGGGAACAACTACCTCTTCTTCTTCTTCTTCAAGCGAACGCATGCGACAGTATCTAAAGTATCCAAAGACAACTTTCGCTAGATAGCTACACACATCTATACCCATACATACATATATATATCTATACATGTACATGCATATACATATATGTCCGTATATAAATACTCTATGTCTACACCTCTTAGGCACTACAAGGGGGTATGCAGTCGCCCTCTTGTCATTTCCTTCATTTCTTCTCTCTTTCTCTCTCTATCAATTGTCTTCATTTTCTCTTCCATCCCTATCTCTCTTTTTCTTCTTTTCGTTTGATCTGTCTGCATTATTTCTTTTCT
>NW_027157220.1:1088-1240 GCF_002600585.1 Cystoisospora suis
CTTCTTCTTCTTCTTCTTCGAGTTCATTAGAAGCAACTGAGGGAGGGGGTGCAGGAAGCAAAAGCATTTCTCATAACCTTAATACTAGTAATATTAACAGACCTCCTACTGGCACCAAGGCTGGTAACCTTCATACACATATATATATATAT
>NW_027157221.1:0-460 GCF_002600585.1 Cystoisospora suis
TGTCGGGTTTATTCGCCCGTTCCCCCAAAATAAGCAAGACTCCTGAGGTTCAGGGTTCTTCCCCTAAGGAGCTAAACGCCCTGTCCTCGGAAACCATTGATGGATGCTCAACAATTCAACTGCTCAGGTTCCACAAACGTCCTTTTTTTGTTGGCGTACACGGGGGCAACGCTCGCCCGTCTCACCAATCACCACGAAGTCTAAAGGTTCAGTCACACCACGAATTCACTTAAGGTTGCGTCACTCAGGTCGAACAGACATCCCTCTTGGGAAAAGAGTTACTGGATCTTCTTTCTCTGATCTACTCTTGTGTTTTTTTTCTGCTTTTTTTTTCGTCCCCCCGCACGACCCCTCCAAGAATAGACACACACACACACCGGCTACTTCGATCAAGGGTCTGCTCTCCCCCCCGGGGGTCCGATCACTCGGTGACCTCTCACCATTCGCACACGGCCTGTCT
>NW_027157221.1:583-1681 GCF_002600585.1 Cystoisospora suis
CTCCAGCTACTAACTGTCTATGCATCTCTCTGCTTCCTACTTCCCGGTAACTTTAATATTTGCCCTACTTTTTATCCACTTATCTTGTTACCTTGCACAGAGTACTCTCACATACTGGGTTATATCACGTTGGGGTGTTCTACACTGTCTTAGGCTGATTGCTACAGTGTAAGGTTCGGGCAGATCATTCCCGCTTATATTTGGGCAGAGCCACAGCTCTGACACCTCTCCCCTCCTATTCCTCTAAGGGTTCACTCCTAACTTCACCCCCCTCTCCTAACGGAACACTGGGCGGACTGGGGGTTTGATAAGTCTAACGCGTTTCCTTCTTCTCACTTTCGGTATAACTTAGTTATGTCGGTGCATACCCCGATAGTAATTGGTCACTATCTGTTGGCATCGCTCTAGGTTCGGTTCTGGTTCCCACGTTCACGAACCATCCATCCACAATACCTTATACCACAGCACTCCCTTCACTGGGTTTCTTCTATGCTTAAAGATTCCCTGTACTTCATACTCATTTCCCCTTATCGGTAATTGAGAACTCGAAATCCTTCTTAGTTCTGACGCATTCCCCACCCAAGGTTTCAGTAATGATACGTGAAACACCGGATGCATTAACATGGATGGTGGCAATTTCAATCGATAAGCTCGGTTTCCGATCTTACCTACAACTTTGAACGGTCCCCGAAAACGTAGACTTAAGGCCTTTGATGACGCAACTGTCGCCATTGGGAGACGGGATACTCTTAACCATACTTTATCCCCTATCTGAAACTCCACTGATCTCCTCTTCAGGTTAGCGAATCGCTGTTGACCTTCTTTGGCCTTCTCCAGCTCCACCTTGGCTCTACAAAGTGCAATTTCCGCCTGTAAGGGCAAACTGGCTGCTGCTGTCAGCGCAGGGAGACCATATTTTCGAGAGATGGGCTTGTTGGGCCACAAAACCATATAACATCTCGAAAGGCGAAGCTTTGGTACTCGACCGAACCGTGCTATTATAGGCAAAGTCTAACATCGGTAACACCTCTACCCATTGTGTCAGGATTTTGCAATCCTGCCTCGATCGCCACTAAAATAGCGGCCTATTTTTACCAG
>NW_027157222.1:0-1599 GCF_002600585.1 Cystoisospora suis
TAGATCAAAGATAGATAGATAGATCAAAGATAGATCAAAGATAGATAGATAGATCAAAGATAGATAGATAGATAGACTGATAGATAGGTCAAAGATAGATAGATAGATAGACAGATAGATAGATAGACAGATAGATAGGTCAAAGATAGATAGATAGAGAGATAGATAGATAGATAGATAGAGAGATAGATAGATAGATAGACTGATAGATAGATCAAAGATAGATAGAGAGATAGATCGATTCGGTATAGAGTGGATGGATGTGTGTCGTTCTTCTTCTACGATACATCTCTCTACCGCTCTTATACATGCAGTACTCCCGCGTCCATCGCTCCATCTATATATTTGATCTATGTATATCTATCCATCTTCACCCTATTTAAATCTATCTATCTTTGATCTATATTCAGCCTATCCTTATTTATTTATAGTCGAGTGTCTTGACTTGGGAGGTTACGGGTAGAATAAATAGCCTTTGTATAGAGAAGAGTAGGCAGTAGATAGATCAAAGATAGCTTAGAGAATCGATAATGTACTGTAATGACATTCGAGATTTTGTGTAGGGTGGAGAGGAGAAGAGGTAGCTAGCTAGTGCATGAGGCACTTCCTGCTGTATGTACACCGGAAATGTCTGTTGCGCGTGGGGCATGAAGATTGGGCTCCGATCTAAATGGAAGAAGAGAAGAAAAGAACCTCGACCTAGAAGTGTATCAAAACAAGCAGTCCTTCCTTCTTCTTTTTCATGAACGACGCGTGAGAATGAATATGTCTTCATGCATGACGTAAATAAACAGTCATCTGCTTCCTTATTCTTTCATCTCTCCGTCTTCTTCTTCGTTCATTCTCGTTCTTTCCGTTTATCCTTTTCTTTCCCTCACCCAAGTGCCACTTGTCCCCAGATTCAAAGATTCTCTTTCTTTCTTTCTTTCTTTCTCACTCTTTCTCTTTCTTTCTTTCGAAGTCTGTCGGTCGGTTTGCATGCTGCTATTTTGTTTGGGTTTGCTTTGTCTCCTGTAAGCAAGAAGAAGAAGAAGTAGAACAAGAATGGAGGTTATCTTGGCTTCATTGCAAGACACTTCTTCTTCTTTCTTATTCGTGTAATTATAGTTACGGCCATCATAGAAAGTATGGCATGCATTCCCACCCCTTCACTACTAGCACTACTACTACCGCCCAATCCCCCAGCTAAGGAAGAAAGAAAGAAGCAACCGAAATCTCCCTTCTTCTTCTTCTCTCCCTTCTTGTCTTTCTTCTTCTTCTTCTTTCTCTTCTGTGGCTTCATCATCTTCTTTTCTTTCTTTTTCACCATTTTCTTTCTTCCTTTCTTGTTGTCTCCCTCGCTTGCTCTAATTCTCTGTAGGCAAAATCGATGCTGGGAAAGATAAGCCCTCCTCCTCCTCTTCTTCTTCTTCGTCAAGTGGTGGGGAGAAGAAGAGATCGGATGGTCCGTCAGATGTGATCGAGCTTACAGACGGCAACTTCAATCAGCTTGTCATGAAGGACGACAAAAATGTCTGGTACGCACGGGACCGACACTAACTGTGGAGACCAGAAAAGACTTCACATCTACGCATAGATAGAGATGGATAGATTAAGATA
>NW_027157222.1:1829-2027 GCF_002600585.1 Cystoisospora suis
AGATTAAAGATAGATAGAAAGGACGTGTTTCTGATAGAGAATGTCAAGGGGTTATGGCTTTGCGGCACTGGGGAGATTAAATAGGAAAGTATAAAGAAGATGGAAGGAACAAAATACATACGTACCTCTCTCTCTCTCTACATGAAGAAGAAAGGAGTGTAGTAGACAGGCGCCATATATATATAGATATGTATGTAT
>NW_027157222.1:2057-6327 GCF_002600585.1 Cystoisospora suis
TATCTATCTACCCATCTATATATATTTATGTAGGAACGTATCTCAGGCAGGCGTCCTCTATCTGTCTAAATATAACTGTCTGATACATCGCTATATGTACGTGTCTATCGACAGTATGCGTGTGTATAGAAGGAAGGAAGAGCCCTGTGAAAGGGCGAAGAAAAGAGAGAAAACACAAGGGTGGAACTCCCTCTTCTACGATCAAACTTCCTCGTGGCCTCCTTTCTTTNNTCTTGCAGTTTCTGTAGATCTTCCTCGTGGCCTCCTTTCTTTCAGTCATTCCACCTCTTTCTCTTTTCCTTGTCTCTCTCTCTCTCTTTTCCTTCTTTCCTTCTTTTTATTTGTCTTACAATTTTCTTTTCGTCTTGCTTCTTTCTTTCCTTTCTGTCTTTCTTTGTCTTTGTGGGAAGGTTTGTGGAGTTTTATGCCCCATGGTGTGGCCATTGCAAGGCGCTAGCATCGACGTGGGAGGAGCTAGCCACCGCTCTCAAAGGCAAAGTGAAGGTGGGAAAAGTCGATGCGACCTCCGAAAAGGTCCTCGCCAGTACCTACAACATTCAGGTAAGACCACAGACCAACCAATCTCCTTCTCCTCCTTTTCCTTTCTTGTTCCCCAAAACAAGACATCTTTTTACCAATAAGGTGTCTATCTTTATCGATTCTTAATCTGTCCGCCCATCTTTATCTATCTTTAGTTCTCTTGAGTTGACCCTGCTGCGGTCGGTCTATTTACTTTCTCTTCTCTTTCTCTTGGTCCAGATAGGGCGTCTCCTCGTTCCTGCATATCTGTCTGTCTATCTTTAATCTATCTATACGTATGTACATACATACCACCTCTATGTGCCTGTGTATGCCTATGGCCTAGGTATCTCTATACATGGCAGGCACACACACGAATTTGTATGTGCCCCCCTCTATGTCTATAGAGACATCTGTACATACACATAGCTAGCTCATACCATCCAGAGGTCCGCAATACCCCAGGCTGTCTTTGACCGCCCAGGCCTGTTCCTCCTCCTTCTCCTCCTCCTCCTGTGTCTTTCCCTTCTTGTAGGTCTAAGGCATCTGTATTCTCTTCAACTATACATGCACATCTATGCACATATAGCTCTGTAGACATGCACTCTGTTTCCGATCGAAGATATAAAAGAGACAGCAAGAGAGAGAGAGAAACGAATGGCTAGTTCCTTTATCGAAGTGTGTCTGTGTATATATGTATCTTTCTATTTGGAATCTCATCTGTATGCATGTCTAGCTGTTTTGGGTCTTTTCATGGCTGTAGGGATTTCCTACTTTGAAGCTATTTCCTAAAGGAGAGAAGAGCGTGGGTCTAGTTAAGGATTACGAAGGCCCTCGGTCTCTCCAAGAGCTGATCAAATATGCCTCGGAATTCTTCGCGTAAGACCTCGCCCAGTACCTCCACCCCTCAGTCTCTCTATTTCTCTATTTATCTTTAGTCTATTCTCGGGTTTGTCGATCTTTAAGCTATCTATGTATGTAGACTTTGTATCTCTATCGCATGCTTCAAAGTCTATCCCCATACACATCTTTGTACATCTGTCTCTCTAGATCGGCATGTGGGGGCATGTATGTGCGATGGATGTCTATCTATAGACCCACGTGTATAGCTATGTGTATATATATTTACATATATGTTCGTGTATAGATATATGAATCTATATGTGTGTGTGTCTTTCGTGTTTCATATATAATGAGATAGGACTTTGTATGGATTGTCTGGATGTGTTTGTGCTAGAGAGGCTCCTGCTTTTCTTCTTCTTTTTCTTCCTTTGTTTCTCCCCTCTCTCTCTCAATAAGTCGAACTGCAACTGAACTGGCCTTTATTTCATTCCTTCTTTCTTTCTCTTGCATGCATCCATGCATGCAAAGAAGCATGTCTACAGCTCATCCCGTGCAGCCGTCAGTGGCTCGACATCTCCATCTATCATTATTCTCACCCCTTGACAGAGATAAAATCTACACCTCTAGAAGAGCATGTATTCTCAATAGGATTACTAGGTCGCCGCTTTGCGTGTGTCTTTCGCCTTCCCCTTTCCGTATATATCTTCTACATACATTTGATCTCCCGTATATCTCCTGTAAGATCTATCCTTCTGACGAGAAGACTGGGGTGTGAGGTGATACATATTAAGGCACCATTCTTTGATTTAACTTGAGGTGTACATACACTCCGATCCCCCCGGTCTTTCCTGTCTTTCCCTCGATAAACGTAGAAAAGAACAACACCTTTTTCTCCTCTCTTCATTCACCACTCTATAAGCATAAGGAAGAGCAGCAGGATGATGGATTGTCTTTATCTTTTCTACAAAGAAGGACAGGATGATAGATTCTCCTCTTCTCTTTCTTTCCATTAAAACATCTCAACCTCTCTCTTTTTCGACCTGGATAGATTTCGCTCTGTAGCTTTCTTTCTTTTCTTTTTGCAGAGCGAGTTTGGAAGCAGAGCAGTTGCTGTCGGACGAGCAGTTTAAGAAGGAGTGCGAGAGTCGACTGTGCTTGATCGCTTTTCTTCCGCATATTTTGGATAGCAAAACAGAAAAGAGAAAGGAATACCTCGATACACTCAATCAGGTTGTCCGGGCCTCCATTCACATGCCTATCACTTTCCTGTGGTCTCAAGGTATGAAAGCACATACGTACGTAGGCATACATAGACATACATATTTATACATACAGAAATGTCTTCTTGCCTGTGTATACATATAGAAAGAGATAGATGTGTGTATGGTTCTGTTAACACGCCGGGGAGATACTTTTCCATTCATAGAGATCTTCTGCATGGTGTGATGAATGCAGGAAGTTTTTTTTCTTCTTCTTCTTCGGTGTTGATCTGTCTCTTTAGCTCTCATTAGCCTATCTGTCTGCTTCTACTTACGTTAACTTTTCTTCTCGATATAAATATATATATATATGAATCTCTCTTTCTCTCTGTGTGTTTGTCTATGTGCATGTATATCTCTGTAGATATCATGTCAGTCACCCTCCCCCCCCCGCCCCCCTCTGTGTCTCTCTCTCTACATCTCTATATAGGTGCTATCTCGCTATTCATACCTCCATACATCCACACGTTTGTATACATTTACATACATGTATATATCCACATGTACATCTTTCTCACTCTGTCTGTATATCTTTGTATGTAGAGAAGTCGATGGGGTGTCTGCGTGTGTGTAGGAGGAGATCAGTACGAGGTGGAGGAGCAGTTGAATTTGGCCTTTGGCTACCCTGCTGTAGTAGCCGTCCATCTCTCCAAGGGAAAATACACCATACACAGGGGAGATTATAGCAAGGTAAGAAAACTCTTCTCTTCTTTCTTCTCTTCGTATCATGCCCTCTTCCTTTCGTCCATCTAAACCCGTCTATCACTCTCCATATCTACGCATGCTCCCTCTATACATATTCATACATATATACTATACGTATAGATGTATACTATATATATATATACGTATGTATGTGTGCATGTATATATATGTAAGTGTACGTATGCATATATTTGTTTAGGTTGGGGGTGTGCAGGGGGGTGACTCGGGGGTAGGTGTGGAGCAGATGGGTATGTGAGGAAAGAGGCCTCATGGTCTTATCTGTATAATAGAGAAAGAATGAGAGAGAGATGGTAGAAGACAAAACATTAGAAGAAGATCTACTTTAGGCGCTGCAATATAAGATCTGTGTTGATAGATAGATAGATACATATCGGTAGATATATGTATCTATCTCGATAGATATATGTACATGGTCTAGCGAAGAGTTTTGCGTGGAATGGGCCTTGCGATAAGGAGATAGATCGATTGACACTCGAACTAAAAAGATGAGGGAATGAAGGAGATTTTCTGTAAAGAAAAGACTGATTGATTGATCCTCACCGTGTTGGTAGATGCTCTTTTTCCTATCGGTTTCTCGGGTGTATATACACTCACTCACTCACGCGCATCTGCCCTCTCGACTCGAAACGGATATAGTCTTCTTGAAAGAGAAAGAAATCTTTCAGGCAGAAAAGAAGAAATAGAAGAAGAGTTCTCTCTTCTATCGCTTCGGAGCTCTTTTCTACTGCGCGATCTTCTACTAGCACTTAAAGAAACAAACGACACCATGGGCGATCAAAGCAAGCCCTAGTCTCTCTTCTGCTGTGATACATACATTGATATATATTGATATATATATTCATATATATGCATACACCTCTTTCTTTCCTTATATATATATATATATGCCATACACATACATCCTTCTTTCTCTTTTCTCTGTA
>NW_027157223.1:0-285 GCF_002600585.1 Cystoisospora suis
GTTCCTAGATCCTAAAGCAACTCGCTGGTATACTTTTGCTCTTCCAAGATCTGAGCGTCCAACAACGTGGGGAAACCTTAAAGTGCGTTTAATGGAACATTATGCTCCGTATAGTGCATCAGAGGCCTGGTTTAGGCTTAGAAATGTGAAACAACGTTTTAACATCCGTGACTACATTGATAGATTCAACGAAGCCTTGGCAGATTGCTCAAACATGTCAGAAGCAGAGATGCTCCAAATATTCGTGGAGGGGCTACATCCATCCATAAGGAGATTTGTGCATAT
>NW_027157224.1:0-335 GCF_002600585.1 Cystoisospora suis
TAGATGGATAGATAGATCGATAGTTCCGCGTGAAGAGTATTTATTGATGGTGACCGAGTGTTCGCCGTCCTGTAGATCTGCCCGCCTTTCTAAGAGCTGGATTTGCCGCATCTACCAGCCTTTAAAAAACTTCAGACTCTCGCATGTGTACGCCAAGCAATGTTCTCTAGTCTTCTCCAGAGTTTCTTGTTTTGGTAGGCTTGCCCTGCTGGTATGCCAGACACACTCTCACAGCAGGTACTGCTAACCATTTTTCACTTTCTTCTATAATTTTTCGTCTCGGCCGAGCTTTCTTCACTGTTGTTTATTTACCCTTACTCCTCTGTGTGTGTGGA
>NW_027157224.1:856-1139 GCF_002600585.1 Cystoisospora suis
TATATATGCATATGTAAATATATCTGTACGTGCACTTTGTGTCCACAGATATAGGGATACGGTGATGTGCAAGGGAATCATCCGGGGGGGTTTCCTTTACATTTCATGCATGCGGTCGAAGGCAAAAGCCTTTCGACAGACATTTTTTTTGGCAGAGGTTCAAGAGACTGTTTGCAGTATTTCGGTCAACACGCGGCCTCAGCTCTTTTCAGCGCTTGCTAGAGGGAGAGAAAGAACCTCGTACACGTGAGACAGTTGTCCAAGCCCAGCCCGATGCTTGAGA
>NW_027157225.1:0-1591 GCF_002600585.1 Cystoisospora suis
CTATGTATCTCTAATCTGTGTATTTGTCTGCTGTTAATGTATCTGTCTTTAGTCTATGTAGGGGGAGAGGGAGAGGAGTGTGCTTGTGGCTTGTGCTCCTTCGTTTTCGGCTCTTTGCTTTCAGTTGCATTTTGAAAGGGGAGTAGTTCATCCTGAGAGAAGAGAAAGATCTCACTGAGTATTCTTCTGCTAGAGAGAAGGAGAAACAAAGAATGCGGAGATATGATAGAAAGAAAAGAAGAGGACGTCGTCTGCAACCCTTTCTCCCTATATTCCTGCAGAATGCCTTGCAGGTCAAACCACAATTTAGCAGGATACATACATACTACATTCATACAGAGATTTGTACATAAATATATATACCTACATTGCTACATGCATACATTCATTTACTAAATATGCATACATCCATCCATTCATGCATGCATACATATGTGGATTTCCTTGTCTGTCTGTCGTGTTTGATATGACTCATCTTTTCAGGCGTCACCTGAGAGCTTAACGACTCCTCAGCTTATATCACTTATTCATTCCATCTCCCTTCACAGCCTACTCTCTACAGAAGCCGACGCGTCTCTCGTCTCTTCTTACATAAGAAATCTAGATGTAAGAGTGATCGGCTGCATGTAGCGGGCGGGAGAAGAAGAAGAGGAAGAAGAAGCGACTACGGTCTTCTTCTCTCCAGACGTGAAGAAAGTTGCGCTAAGAGCTTATCTTACTAGCTCCTCACCCCCTTCAGTGTGGTAGACCTTCACCTCTTCTTCTCTATCATTCAAGGAACCTGATAAGTCTCACCTTATACTTTTGCATGCAGTCTCCCTCTTCCTCTCTGTAGATCTACATATATATATATACGTATGTATGTATATATGCTCCCTCTTCCTATGTATGCATATCTATATATGTAGAGAGAGGGAGACTGAGGGTTGATGTGAATGAGGTGGTGGGGGGTTAGGTGGGACACGCAGGTAGCTCCTCCCTTCTTCTTTCAGAGTCTTTGGTCTGAGAGGTCTATCTCTCTATTCTTCTTCTTCTTTTCCTTTCTGTTCATTTTCTCCTTTTCTCTGTCAATCTATTCTCCCCTTTATCTTCTCCTACTGTCCCTCAAGAGTGAGCTAATCCAAGAAAGAAAGGACATTCCCAGAGAGAGAGAGACATCTCATACATATAAGTACCATGATAGTTTCTTTTCTTCTCTCTTTGACCCTTGCTTCTTCTTCTTCTTTTCGCAGCTACGCCTCCGGCCTGATCTCTTGCATGCGGAGAATACGCTTCGTTTGTCAGAGGCTGCCAGTGTTATATCCAAGATGAAAGATAGCTATTCGGATTGGATCAGATCCGAATTTTTCATCTCTTCTTGGCCTGTCTTTGAGGCCGTACTTTCAACTTATCAGCACCATCACTCTCCGGAGAAGGAGGAGACGGAGACAAGGGGCTTAAACTCGGAGACAGGCAGTGCAAAGAAGGAAGATCAAGAAAAAGATGAGAGATCTGCAAGTGTTCGTTTACCCAGGAATCATGTAGAACTTCGGACTCTCTTAAATCTTGCGGCCTCACTGAAATCCCTGCAGTGTGGAGATCCAAGTAAGAA
>NW_027157225.1:1930-2137 GCF_002600585.1 Cystoisospora suis
ACCTATCTTGTGAAGTGCCAGTGAAGGAGTGACTAAACTACGAGGCTTTCTCTGGCGTCTCTTCTTTTCATGATTAGATTTTCGGAATCTTTTTCATACATACACTTCTTTTCACAAGCGCGAATTCATCGTCTGTGTCTAAGATAGCAGAAGAAAGAAGAGAGAAAGACAGTGATATAGATAGGAAGTCTTCAAACAAGGAAAGAC
>NW_027157226.1:0-169 GCF_002600585.1 Cystoisospora suis
GCTTGTTGCGGTTTCCCGGAAAAGGGCCTCGCTGTCTTAATGCGGGATTCCAATAAGTCCTAAAATTCTGAAGAGTGCCTAACGCATCTCGAATTACTACTCTACGTGGTCTGGCCGCTGAAATCGGCCAAATTCGTGTTCCGCTGTACGCGAGTTGCGGGGTAAACGG
>NW_027157226.1:730-864 GCF_002600585.1 Cystoisospora suis
TCTCCGGCTTTTGTTCTTTTTCTGCTAGGGCCCCCTTCGTCTCTAGAATCGACTGATATTGTTCTGGGTTTGCGCGGTTTCTTTGTTTCCTCGCTGCGTCATTACGTTTGCTGGGCTTGGGTCGGCTGTGTGCG
>NW_027157227.1:0-5177 GCF_002600585.1 Cystoisospora suis
CTTTCTTTTGTTCTACTTCTTTCGTTTTTGCTTTTCTCTCCGTTAGAATTCTCTATTCAACCTGCAATTTTCCTGCTCTACCGTATCCCCATCGGTATAACGGTTTTATGCATGCATGTAGAGAGAGCAATTAGGCACACTCACAGACGCATGCGTATGTCTCTGTGTCGGTCTCCCTATACATACATGTTTAAACATCTCGTCTGAGATCTAAAGACAGAAGGAGAGTTGGAAGGGAGTGGATCCTTTGTATTCCTCCGTCCTTGTAAGAGTGTACGAAAGGCTAGAGGCGGGGGGGGGTGGGAGTGACTGATGGTCTTTGGTTCGCGAGGTCCTTCATTCTATGAATTCTACATACACAGACATTCATACACGTCTCTATTTTCAAGCTATCTATCTTAATCTATGTTTCCACCCATCCTGTATATCTCTCTTACCTTATCCTACTTCATTTACATATGCATATAGGCTCACGTACTATGTATGTATGCCAGTCTGTACGAGTATGTCGATATATATGTATGTATGTATACGTATGTATGTATGTATGTACGTATGTATGTATGTACGTATGTATATATGTATGTATGTATACGTATGTATGTATGTACGTATGTATGTATGTACGTATGTATGTATGTATGCATGTATGTATGTGTGTCTGTATATCTCTATATATCTTTATACAAGTCCATTTGGCTTGGGTGTGTTTTTTGTCTTTTTACCTTTCAGACTACGATCCATCTACGGACTTTGATCGTGTGGATTTAAATAGCTGTGTGGCTGTCTTAACTGCTGGAGATTCTTTTGGAGAACTTGGTAAGAAAACTACCGACATCTTTCTTCTTCTTCTCCTCCTCACATCACCTTCTTCATCAGCCACTCATACACCTCCGATTGAGCTTCCTTATCCAGACATACACATGTGTATAGGGTTACATATATATCTATATCTGTACTTACCTATACAAGAAATACATGTACACATACATATGTAAATACGTATCTTTCTGTGCATTCTGGAGACACTTTGCAAGGAAGTCTGTCCAAACATGCATACGTTGACTCTGCTTGTCTACCTAGGATTCTCTATTGCCTGAAGGGGAAACAACGAAACTGTCTTCAATCTATCTATCTATCTATCTATTCACTCTGGCCTCTCCAAGTATACACACCTTCATGTCTTCACCTGCTGCGTTATATTGCATACGTTCCTTTCTGTTCGTGGTCTGTCTGTAACGGTATCTTCTCCTCCTCTCGCTTTTCTGCTGCTTGTTTTATCCTCCTCCCTCTCCTCCTCTTTCTTTCTCTCTCTCTCTCTTGTGTTTAGGTTTGATCAGAAATGACGTGAGATCAGCAGTGGTCATCACTCACACCGCATGCGCTTTTCTTGTACTCGATAAATCTGCCTTTGATCGGTGTCTACGCACGTCCATTCAACGACAGACCGACGATAAGGTAGGCACCAGCAAGACACGATTCATCATCTTCATCATACAGAAAAACTGTCGGGTGTATATACACCTTCTTAACCAGATGTGTGTTATACTCGATTGCTGTACTCACGACCATTCTCTTGTCCGCGTCAAGTGCCGTTGTATCAAGCTTTCTTTCTCTCTTTCTTCCTTTCTTACCTCTTTCTTTCATTCTCTCCCAGCCTTCGTTCAAGTCGAAAGACAGCTTAGATCGAAAAGAGAGCGAGCCTGGAGTGTATACCTCGAACACCAGGGAAAACGTCTGGTGTCCATACACCACAGCCACTCCTCACATTCCTCAGGTGGTTCTCCTTTCTATCAGTTGCACTTCTTTAGACTCTATAGCATGTCGTATACCTCCTTACTCACACCTTTCTCCGTTGGAGTATACACGTGTATAAGGCCACAAGCTTCCTGGCTACCTGGTAGTACAACAGACAGTTCAACACGAAAGCCATGCCTCTGCATCTCTCCCGTGTATCTCCCGCCCATATATATAGAAAGAGAGAGGAAGATACATAGATAGATAGATAGCTACGGATGCAGATACTTAGGTCTGCAGCTGGATAGATAGATATCTTGGTATTTTCATGAGTATCTTGAGTTAATGCGTGAGTGTGCGTGGATGCGAGACATCGGTTTTCTCTGTTTAGCTCATCCATTCTCCTCTTCCCTAGATCTGCTGTCTCTCTCTCTTGGTGTAGGTGGCACGTCTCCGAGCGGTCTTGCCAGGTGTGAGAGATCTCCGTCGGCTTATAGTCGAGCAACTGAGCTACTTTTTCCATGTAGAGAAATTTCCAAAGGGATATACGTTTGCCGTAGAAGGGGAACGCTGTGACTCTCTCTTTCTTGTTATCGAAGGTAAGACGAAAAGTAAAGGAAAGATGGGCAGGAATGAAGATGCGATGGTATGAATTTAGAGAAGGAATAGAAACAGAAGGTTGTCTCCTGTCTTCTCTTGCGGGTGAGAGATGCGAAGCACCTGAATCCGACTAAAGAGAAGTCCTATACTCTCTTGTACTTAGCTTTCGATCAACGTCTTTTCTTTTCATATGACTCTCTCTCCCTCTATGTATCTGCATGCAAATCTACTCGGTCTACGTGAATATACGTATCTTTCTTTTTCAGGGGACTGTGTACTGCAAGATCACAGGAGAAGATTACCAGGAGATTTCGTCTCTTTCAAGGCTTTCGACAGTGGTCGCTGTGCGCAGCTCGGAAAGATCGGTATGTGTCGACATCTATGTATGGATATCTGCCTATGTATAAATATAAATGTATGAACGTATCGAGATGTATGACTATGACTATGTATGTAAGTGTGCATACGTACACGCATGCATACGGACATGTACATATGTATGTATGAATATGGAGGTAGGAACATCTCAAAAGGAGAAGCCGCTGATACACTCTTTAGTGTAGTAGTAATGAGATATCCATGAAAGAGTACTTAACAGAGGAAAGTCTTCTCAACAGATAGTCAAAGGTGCGCACGTCCATTGGCTCTCCTTCGTCCACTATCATCTTGACCTTAAGCGTCCTTCCATTGCAAGAGGACATGTGTATATGTACATAAAATGTATACTATATACATCTTTGTACATATATATGCATATGCATGATCTATAGATACATATACATAGATACACATGTGTAGATAGATATGAGTGATAGCAGAGTGAAGTATTTCCATAAATAAGAGAACGGCTTGGAAGTGTCTAGAGAAGTGTATCGAGTTGAAAAAGAAAATGGAGAGAGGGGAAGAAAGAAAGACATTCTCTCATGATTGACAAACTCTCTCTTCCTTTCTTGAGAAAGGAAAGTTACACGTCAAAAAGGAGAGAGAAGTACATGAAATACAGGAGACGACTAACAAGAATGGTTCGTTTTTCTCGCTTGAATTGTCGATGTCTAGAGAATGTTTCTTCTTCTCTCCTTCAAGCTAGACTTATCCATACATATATACATACATACTCATACATACAGACATCTTCACACATACATACATACTCATACATATTCATACATACGCATATGTTCCGACATACACACATATTCATATACACATATATACATCTTCATACATATATATTCATATACACGTAGAGGTACATACGTCTGAAAAGAGCTCCTTATCTTTACCCATTCATGGATCTCTCTTCATGTATATATGTATGTGTATATACACCTGTGTATATGTCTTCAGAGGGCGTTGTGGCGAGAGTGAAGAGGTTAATGGAAGCTTCTCCGGGTGTATCGATAGCTCAGCCTAGCAACGGAAATGCAGGAGGAGGAGGAGCCGCACTGAATGAGACACACGTCCATTCTCTACACGCAGGAGGTCGAGGAGGATCTATACATCAGGTATATCGAAAGAAGGAGAGAAAGTGTCTTAGAGAATGAAAGAAAAACAGAAAGGAGTTGGGGAGAAGCGACAAGAAAGAATGATGGAAGGAAAGAACGAGTGAATGAAACGAGCTAGGTAATTTCGAGTGAAAGACGATGACTTGTTGCTCCGTAAGAAAAAGGAAAGATAGAGAGTAGAGAGAAAGAAAGAGAGAGGTCTTTTTCTGCGATGATAGCTCGTCAGGATATCTTGAGTCTATATGATAGAGGAGGGTGGAGGAGAAAGCCGCAGAGAGAGAGACAGAGAGGGAAGAAAACAGTTGACATGGAGTAAGTAGGTCCTCTGAAGACCTAGAGATATATCTGTCGATCTATCTATGTATCTCTCTCTGTCGACATGTATAGATCCAGTCACATGCCGATATAGAGTTAGGGTGCGATATGTAGATGGACAGACCGGATAGGGATGAAACGACCTCTCTTTCCTGAAGAGAAGAAGAATGTTTGCCGGGGTACTGTGAATCTATCAAGAAGATTAAGAAAGATCTAAGGGAAAGAGAGATAAAGCTGTCCTCTCTGTGCTAAGGTAGAACGTGTCAGTATCAGAACACTCCTCTCTTCTTCACCTTCCCTCTCTCTCTCTTTCGACCAACCTCGTCTCTCTACATCTCTTTTCTTTCTTTGTTTCTTTCATCCTCTTTTCCGTTCTTCTTCTTCTTCCTCCTTTCTTGCTCTTTCCGCCGTCCCCTTCGTTCTTTCTTGCTCTCTCTCTCTGTTGGCTATTGATAGTACAAGCAAGTTCAGAAAAAACAGTTGCTGCGATCCATCGGTAGATAGATACAAAGCATCCGTTTTCCGTCGTTCATTCTCTTACCTTCTCTATTCTCATCTCTTCTTCTTATTCTCTCCTATCCAAATCACCTCTCCATGCATACATCTATGTATACCATCTTCTCCCCCCACCGCCATCCTTCATATCTCTTTCTCTTTCTCATTCCTGTCTCTTCTCTTCTTCTGTTGTCCTGCTTCTTCTTCTTCTTCTCTTCCTGTCTTTCTCCCTTCATCCTTTCTGCTTCTTGTGTGTCAGTCAGGAGGAGGCCCTTCGCATCATTCCTTGAACGGCAGCAATCTCTATTTCTCTTCTTCTTCTTCACACCATCCTCACTCTTCTCAGGGCAGTTCACTCACAGGCCGAAATGCCGTTCCACCTGGGAGTTCCTCTTCTTCTTCATCGTCACCTTTCTTATCTTCTTCCCCCCCGCATGCTGCTTCTCTCCAACGGAGCTCTAAGCCGACTCCAGATTCACTACATTCCTCAGCCTCCATTGCTTTCTCCCCTTCATCTAACCTCCT
>NW_027157228.1:0-16959 GCF_002600585.1 Cystoisospora suis
CCACCATATGATGAAGGTTGTTATGATTGTTGCTGAGATGATGAGGATGAGACTGATGCCCCGTTCCTCGGGCAGTAGCTAAAGCAGCTGAATGAACACCACCCTGATTGTTACTACACGAGGCTCCTGGGCCTGTCGTATTTCGTCCTCCTCCTTCTCCTGGAAATCCTGGGCTTAAAACCCCACCCCCCGCCCCTTGGTTATGTAGGACACCTCCCGGGGTGCTGTTTTGAAGGAGTAGAGGGAACGACCCTCCCCCAGGGGTGAGGGGAAGAACAGGAGGAGATGACCCCCCTCCACCACAAGAAGACGGCGGCTGATGATGAAGTTGTGACGAAACAGGAAGAGGATGAGAAGACGGAAGAATGCCAGATGCACCCCGGTTTGTATTGGGAGTATGGTGGTTATTTCGTGAATGAAAAAGATGGTTGGTCGTGAAACCCCCTAGACCATTGCCCAAGACAGCAGCACGGTTGTCTGACACATTTCCCCCTTGTAAAGGCACAGCAGTATAACCTGAAGGAGGACAGAAGGCTGATGTCGCCATAGCGTACGGGACTTTCTTGAGGAAATCGATGAGTGCTCCCTAGGAATCAGAACGGAGAGAAAGCGTTTCAGATAAATGAGAACAAAACATTTCACTACCACACCACGGGGCGTTATTTTATTGCCCGAGAACTACACGTCTCTCTCACGAGCTCACATTCAACAACAGGCTTGGCACGATACATGACAAAATACACAAACAATGCGAACACGCGATAAGGAAAAGAGACCACCTCGCCTCCCTCCAACTTAGTGATAGAACCAGTTCAAGTCCACCCCCGCGTCGGGACGCCATGAGGCAGACGTGAACCGTCTCTTTCCTCTACGCTATCCAAAGGATGACCTTTCCAACAAAACGCACAACCGGCCACGATACGGAACGAACACGAGGGGGGGAGAAAAAAGAAAAGGATATACCACGAACACTATTCTTCCGCAGGTTTGAAGAAGAGAATCACATCAGGGAATCAGCGGATTATCGAGCAACAGCGATCATTTCCAAGCAAACAGTTTGAGACAACAACCTTCTCCAATCAAGAAGTGAGCGAATGGGAAAGGGAAAAGAGGCCACCTCGGTGAGAAGAAAATGTCCCAGAAAACAGATAGACAAGGTACGCGGAAAAGAAACGGGACCGTACTCACGACGAAAAAACAACAGCTGGTAGCTCGCCTATATGTGCACGAGAAAAAAGTGGAGTCTGAAGACTCAAAGAAAAACTGGGTCAGCAACAAAAAAAGGAAATGATGACTGTATCTGAAAACAGGGGGATGAAAACGAAAAACTCATGCTCCAGTTTCATAGCCCATGGAAAAAACTGGTCTTCTCCCGCTTGGCTCCGCCAGGGGTACATGGGGGGAGAAGTCAGAGAACTTGATGCTAAACCTTAGAGAGAAAGGAAAGTGGCCAGCTTCCAAGCACAAGGGAAGGCCTCCCAGAACCAAGGCTCCCCGCTACAGACAGAAGCAGGCCGGGGTAGGAGAACGGACTACCACCGATGAGGAAAGGTCTTCTTTTTTTTTAAAAAAAGACGTATCTGTCCGTGTCATACGCCATGGTAGGCGTAGAGCAGGAGGACAAAAAGGGAAATGGAGACACCAAAAGCAGGAGATTCGCGCAAGTCAAGATCGAAAGTATCAATGACACAGCTGCCGGCAAAGAAAGACGACCGGTGCTTGAGACCGGTCCTCAACCGCTTTGCATACCAGAAGTCGGGGAAAAGGGAAAGGATGTCACAGACCGATCCGTTGCACGATACGAACGAAGGGCGACGAGACATCCAACGGATTGCAAACTACCAGCAGGGACCTCCAATCGGTGATGATTGGCGTTCCTGGAGGAGGAAAAAAGAGGAAGACGTGTTCTGTTCTGCTTGGCTCAGGCGGCGAGTGACTGTTAGTCATACAGGCCTGAAACATGCGGCCTTAGCTCTGCCTGAGGGAAGAAAGTGCCTACTGCAAGCTGACAACAAGAAGAAAAGAGAAACACAAGGATACCCACTCGAAGCCCGCGGTGACCCGACCTTGAAAAATGATTTGTCGCATAGCGCTAACCGCGCTGGGAGCGAATCAGAGACTGTGGACTACTCATATCGCACCGGTAGACACCCTGGTAGGCGGGCCCCTCCGACCGAACTTGAAAGGCGTCCACAAATCCAACCGGCACTTCAGAGAGTGACGTACACTGTTTTCCGGTACGCTCCTCGTTTCGCCGGCCTTGCGCGCGACGTAGCCGCTGAACGGAGCTTGAAGGACGAATCACGAGAGACTTTGGAAGAGAATTCAATTTCAGTCCAAAGCGTGAGGACCATTAAGCGTGGGAGGACTCCACGACATGAACAAGTACCGTCCTCATTTCATGCTTACAGACCTGGTGCAGGGGCAATGGCTCGCTCCATGACGGGAGTGCCATGCATGACACGGGTCCAGCCGGTGAAAGAGAAAACCTGGCGTTCCATCTGCTGCTGGACCCAGGCCAGCACGAAAGCAGTTTCGCCTGCCACTTCCAGAGAGTGAAGACCAATCTGGATTAGTTGGAGGCTTGCTGCCTTGCACTGGCACGGCCACCGGTCCAGGATGTAGTCATGGTGTCCATGCACTCTCTTCAGCCGGACTGGAATTGCATGCATACCGCATTCCTCGCCCACATACTGCTCTCAACCCCTCCTACTGCTCTTTGGTAGTGCCAGTAAAACCCTGCCAGTTTCTGCTGCGCACTACTAGCTTAAATTTTACCGAGGTGCTGCTGAGGCCCTTTCCCATCTGCTCGTGCTGGCGTTTCTGTCTGCTGAGACACAAGTCGACCGGAGTGGGCTAAAAGAGGGAGGGGACCAACCCCTCTCTGGACTGTTCTGACTATCCTTACGCTGGCCACCACCAGTTACTCAAGATTTCGATCCGGGAGTGATTCGGACCGCGTCACCCCCACGACGGGCTCGTCGCGACCAACCACCAGCTCGATTTGACCTCTCCCCTGGTCCTGTTCTTCAAGAATCTCGTCCGGACATTTCGAATCTACGTCGGCGGGAATTCCTGGAAATTGAGTCTCGACGTTGTCACGGCTGACTTGCTTGTACGCTGCTGCGTCTCCTTCCGTAAGACGAGCACGCGAGTATGTTGTATACCTACGTGGTGATGGTGATGATTTCGCAAGCGACTCCGCGTCGCAGGTCCCGTCGACGTCACCCAGCCGCCTCAAGCGAGGGGAGAAACAGAACAGACAGTTCCGTTCTCGGCGTGGGATACGCAGACAGCCGCGTGGGTGCCAAGTCACTAGAGTTTGCTGAGAGCTGCAGTCCACCACAATGAAGCTTGTGCTGGTTGGGTCTTCGTGGGGCATCCCAACGAGAGCGATTGCAAGATCCACTCGTATGCCGTTTATTAGGCGCGACTAGTCCCTCCAACAGTGCAACTGACGCTTCGTGTCCGTTCTGCCGAATTGCCGCGTCAACAGGGGACAAAAGGGACTGCGCTGGGACGACAAGGGGTCTAACTGTGTCTTAGAGACGGGCATTGTTGCTAAAGCACAGATGACCCCTTTCCAAAGAGTTGACCGGCAGGGGCGACAGTAACTCCGACACGCAGACGTTCCTAAGGAAGCGCAGCTGCCCCAACTATTCTCCGTCAGATGAGTGGTAGACGTCTTAAGGAAGTCGCGCCGCCAAGGCAACCTCGCCGTGGGTTCGCTATGCTGTCCTGACAGCCTAGATCGAATAAACACGCCCCGACCACGCTCCCAATATCTACTTAAAGATCACCGAGGAGAACTCAACACTGTTGTAGACCACGGGCGTGGTTGACTGCGTGGTCCTTGGCCAGGACGACGCTCAACAGCTGTCGCTTGGTAAAGATATCCGGAAGCGGGCCGAAAGAAAAACTCACATTAGCTGGGTTTTTTGATGTGTTACTCCGAATGTTGTCCCGACCTACGCTGGTACCTGTCCAGTGTGCACAACAATCCCTGGTTGGTTCAGGTGTTACTTCTGTCACGAAAGACGGGTACAAAACGCCGGCAGCAGGGTGCTGCCGATGGGGTCTGACTGCGAGCGAACAGCTGCTTCCAAAACCGATGGTAATTGCTTTGCGTCTCTGGTTCCTCAGTGGCCACGAAGCGGTCCGAAGTTACACAAGAGAGAAACACGGCAGGGTGAAATCGGCGATATGAAACAACACAGTCCCACCCCCGCAGGAAGAGCACACGTGTGTCACAGCAGGGACTTGCAGATGGGCGACGGCTGCTCAAGCAAAAAAAACAACGCGAAATAACAGCACAGTAGTGGAGTAATGGGCATCCTGATCGGTTGTCAGTCACAATGACGCCGCCGCATAGCGTCAAATCTCGGACCACGCCTAGAGTGATGGATTTGCTAGCAACACAAACGACCCAATCAAGCCCACAGGTGCCTAGACTATCACGCCGTATGCAACGAGACTCTATCTCGATAGCTCTTGGCTGTCCTGGCCCGAACGCCCTCTGATTCCTCTTCGCTTTATCTCATCGGGTAGTAAGCCCCTCGATGGCGTGTGGATTGCTGTTCCTCCGTCTCACCTGGAATCAACTGCACGTGACAGCATGGATGGCTTCACGGCCGACGTGCACCACTACAACGGCGCGCAGTTTTCTTTTGCTGAACGCGCGGCACCGTTCTAATCTTCCTAAACGTCTGAGATGTAGCATTTGCTGTTCGCCAAACTGGGTGGGGAATCCTTGCGCATTCCCGTCTACGGCTTAAGCTTGCAAGACTTTCCCACCCAAAGGAAAGTAAATTCTACATTCCACATATGCAGAAAAAGAAAGAATCGTACGTCAATCGCTCTAACAACAGCTGATGACCCAAGCACGATGCAGCTTGGACACCGCCGACTGACCGGGGGGAGTCCAGTGCTCAAGCCATTCCGTGCAAATCCCCCCCACTGCCGGCTCATCCAGTTAAGAGCTTGCTCGAGGGCAATCACTACGTCACCCTGAGAGAGTGCTTCAACTGCTCGCTTCGACATTCTTGGCGTAAGTCGTCGGGCCAGTCATTTCGGTCGGGCTCCCGTATACCATGGGTGTCTCGTAAACACCGGGAGCAGCAGGGTTTCCGTACACAGTAGGATGGATCACAGAAACACGTGACGTACTACCCTGCATACTCGGTCGATAACCGCCACCATGGCCTGGCCCAAAGCTCAGGTTTGCTCCTCCGCCGGCTGCCTGCAACTGCTGATGTTTTGAAACAAGCTCTTCGACAAAGCGTGCTCGAGGAGTCAAGCAGCTCTGAAAAATCAACCACGTGATCGTCATGAAAAACCAGAAGGCGTTGTAGCCGAAATTTCCTGGATCGCAGTTCGTCAGTCCATCCACAGTGATGATCGGGTTGCACTGTAAACACCCACAAGAAACCATGCAAAGAAAACGCCCCGGCCATAGCACTTTGACTTAGCCGAAACGAATGGCATCCGGACAGCTGGGCATCGTGCAACTACACTAGTAACACGGTTGAAACAATCATGGCGCCACGACCTGTCACATGAGGATCGCCTTTGAACAGTTGGCGATCTGCGGTGTTGGAAAACTTTCTACATACGATTTCGCGAGCAGGCATGCTCTGAACCCGGTACTTTCTACGGAGTCCCATCAGATATGCGAGTCTACTTGACGTGCTAGAAAGCCAACTGAAACGGTGAGCTGCAGAGACTGCCTCGGGTTCCTGTCCCGCTAAGATGTTCAAACCATGGAAGTGACCTTACCTGCACCACCATCACAACTGCGGAAATGACAAAGGTTAGATACACGAAGCACCCGAGAATGGAGAGGAAACCGTAGAATGCGCCGAAGCACTTCGCAGTCTCCTGTGAGAAGCCGTGCTCCTGTGTCGCGTCTCGGTGATACAGCATGATCAGGACTGCGCACTGAACAGTCAGCAGGTAGACAGCAGATACGACACCGCAGAATGGTAGACCCCGAAGAGGCGCCCTCTCAAACAGAACAAGCGACATCTCACATACTCAACCCATGTAACGTGATTAGGAAAAGAGCAGTTGGCCCTGGCCGATAGAGGTAAACAACGGCTGACTGACGTCTCCTGTACTCCGGTACAGTCAAGCGCACGCGGCAGTAGGGAGAAAAGCAGATCCACATGGCTCAGGAACAATCACACACAGACGAGAGCAAAAAGTGGTGGTGTATTTCTCGAGTTGTGAGTGGGACCCCCTTTCCAACGAACGACTAACGACTCCCTGCCGGCACCCCCTCCCGGCCAACTGTGTTGTCATGGCGAGTGAGCCGCACTGCTGCCATCCCTTTCGTTACCAACATACAAAAATGTGATAGCGACCTCCGATATGTTTCCTGGACTGAGAATATAGTAACGGCCTAACAGAAGATGTCCGACAACGAAGGGACCTCAAACCCTGTTGCTACCTACAGCTGGACAACAGACAGCTAGACAGCCAGGACAAAAAGTCGAAACCCCTAGCAGCTGGCAGAGATTTACCCTGCCTCCCCCCTTGAACATAACCTGTCTACCATGCCCATGGACCGCCGCCGCCTCCTCTTTCCCTGCCAGCCGCTTCATTGATGAGGTATAAAAACACAACGAAGCAACAGACAGATGCTTGGACGGAAACAGAGGTGAATCAATGCTCCACGTAGGAAACATGGCCACTTAGTAAGAACAACCACCATCAAAACACTTCCCGAGGAACTTTCTGCTACGAGTGTGTCACACTCTTCAACTTCCCTTGCGTAGAAAGGAGTGCCTACACTCTGACAGCAAGCTCACCACGAAGGCTGGAAGTGCGGACAGCCAACCCCAGAAAATCGGCATCGTGGCAGGGAACCTGAAGCGCAAGAAAGAACGAACAGGATGTGAAAGTATCTCGACTTCTCTCTCCATTCCATACGACAAGTAGAAAGGTCGGAGACGCAGCAAAGGCAGGAACGTTGGGCGTGAGAATGAACGCGAGGGGGGACGCTGAAATGGCAAGACGCCAAAGGGCTTTCTTACATGCAAAGACGGTACTATGATGGTGGCTGCGACACATAGAATCACTTCTCAAGGACAGACTCTACAGACCTGCGTAGGCGCGAGTCGAAGCGCCTGCATAGCAAGCTAGAACTGGGGCGGCGAAGTGAAGGTGGAAATACCGACAGGTCTCTGACTCCTGCAGTCCTCTGATATAGAACCGAGGCTCTTGATAAGACTTGAAAATACACAAGAAGAAAATACGCCTGATTCCTACGTAGATCGAATGACCGTATACAAGAAAAGAACTCACTAAGCTCTCACAAGTGCGTCATCAGATAGGTCTACAATACTTGAAACCGTGAGTAGGTCAGGTACCGGCCTACACGCCCGACTGTGAAATGCACCCCCGACTACGCCAGACTGTGACAGGGGCCAAGAGACCAAGAACGTGACGACTGACAGCTCCGAAAAAAAGTCCGCCCCAGACCGGACGGTGCAAGTAAAGGAAACCGTCGTGTGCCATGTGGCTCGAGTTATCAAGTAAGAATGCATGCAATGCCTGAGGTGAAAACGCAGAGCGATCGAGGGTTGTCTGATTGGATTACCTGTCACTACAAACAGGAATGACTACGTGCAGGACGGAGGAGATGATCGAGACGAAGCACCATAGCAGGCATGGCAAAAGCCGAAGGAAATCGCGTGTCGTCAGCTCGCATCCGCACAGACACTCGAATACACCACAAACACTCCAACGATCTGGTCCGCAAGGACAGCAGCCACAGCAAGCGTTGCCACACCGGCGATGGCTCCCCTCTGGCGGAGCCATCCTTTCGGGGCAAGAGACGAAGATACTGCAAAGCGCGAAAAATGAATAGTTCTGTCGGAAGACAGAAGACTGCGCTACGACAGAGATGTGATCAATTCTGAAAGGAAAGCCTGGAAGAAGCGCACGAGAGACTGCGGACCAGGACCAGAACAGCAGGGACTTCTTGCCGGCAGAATGCCCACCAAAACTAAGCTGCGGCTCTACAAGCGGTACGGAGTTGCACTCTGGAAAAACAAGGTTATCTCGGTCGTAGAGGAGGCCGGGAAACTACACGTGAGAAAGAGGAAGTAGGCTGAAGCGGGAGGAAAGACCGAAGTGAGCGCTAGGAAAAAGCGCAAGCAAAACAGAGGACCAAGGTGTCCGTTCGCTATGGGAATAGCCACCCCCCCCGAGACTTTCTGACGGACAGAAACTCCCTGACAGCCCACGAGATCGCGGGAACTGATGCAGACTGGCCCCTACATTCAGAGCACTGAAACCCGGGTGACGGCAAAAATGCAAACACGAGGGTGCGTGACCCATAAACTTTACACAGACTCATGGAGAGCCCCGCCAGGCACGGTGCAACAGTTCACGTTCGGTAAAGCAGGGAAGGTTCGATGTACAGAGTACGAAGGCGAGCCCTGTGTCACCCAGGGGGTGTAGGGAGGGCGCGGGACGCAAAGGTTCAGTAGTCTGGAGCACCTTCTGGTTTGACAGAGTGGTGCCGCTGTACGGAAACAGCATCCACGACTCCTGACCATGATTCGACAGATGAAGTGCGCGCTCCTTTGCCGAGCGTCATTTGAGGAAAATTTTTGTTACGCCTACGCGAAAACACAGAATGGCGCACTACCCGGAAGCAACCTCTCCAGCCGCTGCCGGTACATGAAATGGGGTGACGTCGTCGTACTGCTGTGCAGTCGCGTCCGAAAAGAAAAAAAAAACAACGAACTAAATACCATCAATTCCCGTCGAGCACAGAGCCGACAGCCGCAGCAGGAGATGAACCAACCACCGCGCAGAGGCTGCTGGCGCAGATCCGCACCTTTCTAGTTCAGGCCTCCTCCGTCACCTGATACACTTCGATTGGAGTGAAGAGGGAACAGGGTGCAGAACCCCTACAGGGAGAACCACCGCACTTGGCGAGAACTCAGCAAAGTTCCGCCTGCCGTCAGCCAGTCTAAAAGCAGTGTCTATTGACTGTTCCCGAAGCAAGATTCTCAGGAACCCGACGACGGCAGTCACATGGAAAAGGAAAACTTGAAAGCGAATAGAAGAATCTAGCGAAAAAAGAAATGTCGTTCAGAAAAAAACACACAGCGCTCCATACGAACCAGGGATGACCCTAGGGAGATCAAGAGTGAGAATCCTTTTGAAGACAACAGAGGCGCCGAAGCGCAAAGATCCGAAAGCAGTCAACAGGCAATTCACGATACTAAAAAACAGAATAGGTCCAGCTCGGATAGCGGGGAGACAGCGACGGAAGGTTGTCGGAGTGATTGTCGGGTGAGTGCTGTTCTTGGCTCGCATGCAGATTTGCGAAGAACAGAGAGCGTATACAGTAAGAAGCATCGGGGCGACCCGGGACGGAGGAGCACACCATAGGCTGGGGCTTGTCCCTCTCCGCTGACCTCTGAAGAAGACTCAGATTTGTGAGTGGCGATGTATCTCCAGTGATACCAAGCTTTGCAGACCACACCACAGCGCAGCCGCAGCCACTGAAGCCATGGTCACTTTGCCATCTCTCTCCCCTCTCCCAAAAGCCAAAGAAACAAGTGGCTCCGCGTTTCCCAGCTCGGCGCGCACGCTGCGAGGCTCCTGGCGGGAACGACCGTGACAAGCGCAGCTTCCTGAGCACCGTTTAAAAAGGGTTACAGAGCTACACGAATTCGCCATGAGCTGACCGAACCTCGGTCGAATCACATCGTAGACGAAGATGGAGATCCGCGGTACACAAGCTGTCACTCACCGCCCCTCCTTCGCCTCATTTGGCGATATTCGAGCGAATGCCGCATTGAACTCTGGGGTGGAAAACCCTACAAACCAGTGGCCCATTCAGGATACAGTTTCGTCCTTCAAGTCCGGGGTTTTTGCCTAGACAAGCCCGCGCCGCCCGATGCGCTTCCTCCTACGTGGGCAGATACAAGCCAGAGACATTGCTCTGAGTGTTAGTTTCCGTAGTTGAGAAACACCGTCCAATGTGGGCAAGACCTACAGTAGCGGCTAGGACGGTCCTTTCTATCTGCTGTGTTCCACACGTTGGGCGACGTGATGAGCCCGTTTGTACTCAGTAGCAAAGTCTGTTCCCTAGTTCCTGCCAGGGCTACGACGCTAGACGGTGAATTACTAACGTCAGCCCATTGCGCGACGTGAGTGGTGCCGCTGCATTTCCCTCTGTTCCACCTCGAGCGATCAGCGCTGCTGGAAGACACCGGGTATGGCCAGTGAGAGAAGAACCGCCAAAATGCAAAAGAGCCTTTTGTTGGGTGCCCAGCTACCAGAGACTATCCGAACAACCTTACAGCCAAGCGCTCTTTAGCCGTTGCTTCTCTGTCAGAAGACCCGTTGTGAGGCCTCTGGCAGATCGCCGAAGTCTGACATACAGCTTCCCGGCCGGGGGGATGGCCCTGCGTTGATTGCTTTACAATCAAGGCTCGTTGAGTTTGTACGCGACGACCAACTTCTACTCATGATGTGAGGAAACACCTTTTACCAGCCATAGTAGAGTGCTGTGTGTGCTGAAGGCGAACTGGTGTCATGCGGCCGGCACATCCAGACAACCCCCTACAGGTGAAACCTCAAGCTTTGAGGCAGCTACTGCTCGAGCAGTCCCTTAAAAATTCTGGATACTGAATCTCATGCGACAGTTCGGAGACCTCCAAACTTCACACCGGATGTTTGTTAGATGAGTCGAGAGATGTGTTTTTTGCATTACCGGACTTCCACAAGACCGGCGAAGCCGAGCTCATACCACGTACAAACAAGGTGTCACATATCTAGTTCACATTACAGGGGGCTGTGCGTCGACAGAGCCTGACGTAGGAACTGAAGGTACACTGTTGCTTCACGGCGAGTCTTGTCTCGCGTCCCTAGTATCCCACAGAAGATGTGTCCCGCCTTTCCCGTGCCTTGGACGCTGGGGATCACGGGAATTCTACTCGGCCCATTGAAACGCGCTCAAATGCACGGTGAAAGTCTTGAGACAGTATGGATTAGTCTTGATGACGACATTTCCACTCCCAAATACCATGGCATTGACGACGGTAAACTCTTATTCAATGTCCACGCGGTATTCATTGTACGGACCACGATCGGCTAAAGAAGCCCACGAGCTTCTGCCGTCTTGCGAGAACGCGATGCAGGTGGGCCCTCGTCTAGACCGAAAATATTCCTTTAGTTCGCCACTGGGAACACCACTTGCGGTTGCTTCTGTCGAGCACTGAAAAGAAGTGAAATCTCATACGAAGCCTGTCAGCGAGTTACTCCACATACCACCAGAACGGGCCGTCACCTCTGGAACCATCCGTGCGTTGTGGTGAATATGGGTAATGCCCATGTTCAGCAGCGTAGGAGCGGCCGTACTTCGCGAGAGGATACAAGAAGATAATCAAAGCCCAGCAGAACCAAACGAGTGAAACATCCATTCTATTGTAGTCGCGCATCTGATCCACGGTAGGCACTTCCCTGCGCAAGCCCCTCTGTTTCAGGCGGTTCCACAACATGAGGCGGAGAAACTCCCCGTTTTCTGGACCATGGAGGCCTGAACCCCGCAAGTCTTTGCCGGTTGGGTCAAACGTTTGACTCCCGACCGGCTTTATCGCACCGCATGCCTGCAGCTTAGGATGCGGCAGGTACTCCCACTGATTGAAGTCGTGGTACCGCCCTAGATAAATGTGGTTGCCTCCGAGCCGTGGAGCAGAAAGGCGAAAAAAGGGATTGGCGAGTCTTGCCGACGCGCGCAGTGCAGATGGAGGCCCCATGGCCGAGTAAACTGACGAGAGCGATATCTGATAGGCACCTCTAACTTTTTGCTCCTTGCAGATTCTCCGGACGGCGAAGCCGGGGGAGACGAAAGACGACTACGCAGAAAAGGTAGCAGGGACACTAACTGTAGAGAGATCCGGGATCTCCGGACACTAAGCTAACCGCATGCACAGCGAGCATGCACAGTCCTCTACACAAAAAATCACCTGACGGCTCTGCTCTGGTGCGTCCGGTTGCTTCAGCATCCAGTCAACTGCAGAAGAGCGGAGAGCCCCTCCAGTGTTACAGGGGTAAACGGACCCACTAGTACGCTGAGAGGCCTGACCGCTGCGGTCTTCCGCCCTGCGACGCGGACCACCTGCAGCGTTTGGAAGAGGGCAGTGTCTCTCCCGAGTCCCCCTACAAACACACAGCAAGCTGTCTTCCGAGAACAGACACCAAGGCTGGGGTAGTAGCATTGCAAGCGCAGGCTGCCTTGAGACCGTACTCGTGGGATCACGTCTGCCCTCCGGCAATTGGAGCCACGACGTCGGCGGGCGGGTAACGGAACGATGGGAACCGACACTTCCGAAGTTGGGTTTCTGTCCCTCCCTGACCGGCGACTTTCCGAGCTGCGGAGCCAGCAACTTCACATGATACTGTACCGCCATCTGACCCCTGCTTGTTGCATTGGCGGAACTGTGCAATCGCTTCCCCGTACGTAAGTCTCCGACTTGTACGACGCGCGACGCCGGTAACGCGTGCTCGGGACCTGTCTTGGTCGTGTCGGGCGGAGACTATCGAAAGCACAGGGTATCGAGGAGACACCTTGCACGTCCCTGAATATCCGCAATACTACCGTACGATGCTCGCTCATCAATGGCGAGACATTATGACGTAAGCAAAGTTCTTGTCGCAAACCGTCTTCCCCAGCGGTAACCGAGCTTCCACTATCCTACACTGCGCGGCTGTAGCACGGGAGCGGAGTCGAACACGACGTCGGCGGCCTCGGTGCAAGTTCGCTTTCACGAGACCCGCTCTTTTGGCAAGTTGTCTTCGGCGAGCTTCTGCTTCCTTCAACGTTCCGCTCCGCCAGTTCCGTCCCAAGGCGGCAGTTCTGGGAAATCCTCCGGGGGTCAACGTAGACGGCGGAGAACGTCCCTGCACGCTCGATCTCCTGGGCACTGTTAAGCGCGAGCTCCGTGAACCCCTGGAAAAACTGCCCGATCTTTGATGTTGCGCAACGTGTATTCCCTCAGCATATATGCTCAAGTACAGGTAGGTCTCTCCGTCTGCACTTTTGTTTGTTGATGCGCGGGCGCGGAGAGCAAGCGCTTGGCGCCACTTGCTCACAACGGACCCCAGAAGACGCTTACGAACTTCGGGTCCCTCTCAGACAGAATCGACTGTGCAGCCCACTCAGTTGACCCTATCTTGCAGAGAAACAACTCCTCAAATATCTGGATGAATGTACCGGGAAGTAAGATACTGCGTTACTTCGGGGGAACAATACTTCTGAAGCCCCTAGATATCTAGATAGAAAGAAGTGTACTGGCTCGGGCACGTCATACGGGAACAGCAGCATTAGCAGTAGCTATTTGTGCATATTTCTCTGCTGTAACGGTTATGATTGCGATGCCTACTGGTACTAGAATATTCAGTTGCCTTGATGAGCCTTTTCGACAGCTTGGCTGCCTCAACACACCCATGGGATACTAATCCGTATAGGTACCTGAACGTCGTAATGAGCACTCGGGATACGCAGTGCCATGGTCTGTGAACACTCAGCGGGTGCCACTAGTCCTGCTCGCTGGGTGCATCTTGATTTACTTCTCTGGCAATATAGACAAACTGCCTTATACCCATGAGATCCATTCTGTATCGTTTCACATGAATTCTCTACGGAGAACTTTTAAGTGATTTCTTCACGCTCGGGTGGCCCGCAGGCCGCGGTTCATGGCATAAGGAGATGTGTGCAGGAGCAGCTGCTGGCACGCCTAGCCGGAAGACCCCTTGCCACTTATACATCAGAGAGCCGTCATGCAACACGAAATCTCGAACCCTTAGCCCATCGCGAAGTTTTGCCAGCATGCATTTGATGAGCCAGTCTACTAGATAGGCTGCTAGGAGCGTACTGCCGAGTGATGATTCGGATATACTCTCTACAGTTGCCTTATGTACTGCTTTAGATCAAGTTCTTGAATGACTCCCGGGCTCCAGCTAACGCCTCGACCGGGTCATCTCACGAATTCCGTAGTCGACTCTGACGAGTCCCCCTTCAAGTCGGGCTGAGGGGGAATTTTCCCTCCAGTTATCTTCTGCGATAGAATCTGCTAGTCAAACAGTGTGGTGGTCTAAAAGCAGCAAAGGAATTGGTGCCATGTTCTGCTTTGGATGAAGAAAGACGAAGAGATACTTCGGAGACAAGGAAACAAAACAATCTTGAGTGAAGTGCTGGACTCAGACCGTCAAATCGAAGCTTTTCTCTGTGTTAAAAAGCTCCCCATGAGTCTGCGTCAGTTCCTTCCTCAGTCGGAAATGTCATAACAAGTGGGTGGTGGTGTACGTACACCGTAATACCTAGGAGGTACAAGGAGAGCATACGAAGTGAGGCACCATTCCTCATTTTCTCCGTAAAGTTCTTTCTAGGAATCCATCTACGGAGATCAACATGCATCAAAGGGCCTTGTTGACGCAAGAAGAGAGAGAGAAACTAAACCTCACCTTCTTTCTTTTCCTTATTCTTTCTCTTCCTTTCTCCTTCTCTCTCTTCAACTCTCGTCACCGTTTGATTACACATCATCATCGCCGTCACCGTCCTCTTCCCTCGAAGTTTCAACGCGGGCAAGCTCTGCACGACACCTCCTTTCTCATGATTCTTCCCGAAACATACCGGTTCTGTCTTTCTTTTACTTGCTGTCTTGTCCTTCCTTTCTTCGTCTCTCAAGCTACGAACTAGGGTGCCCCAAACTACTCGATCTTTCTCTCAGCAGAGATATGAAGACGTGTATTGTTGTTCAACTTGCTGCATCACGTATCCCACTCTCTTCTCTATTACATCCTCCGACTACTAGTCTCTTCTTAGCCTCTCTTACCGCTCCCGTAGTCACTACATACAAAGAAAGAGATGACCATAGTAATCTCTGGAACCGCCGGATGACAACCACTCACATCCATAGATACAAAGGCTATACATCTGTTGATCTATCTACACGTATGGATATAAGTACATCCTTCAGATACTATCGAGATATATCGCATGTGTTGCGTTCATATCTAAGCTTTACTCTCCACTTTTCTCGGGAAACAAGAGTTGGATTATCTACCGAGTTCACTATAGACTGGAAGGTCTCAAATCCAAAACATCCCTTCTTCTCCTTCTTGTCCGTCTATAAGCCGAGCAAAGATGCAATAACGCGTGAACAAAATTGTTTGTTTCTTTGTAGATAGAAAATAGTCGCAGTCGTAGACAAATCAATCGACGACGGTTGACTATCTCTCCTTCTTCTTTTTGTAGAGGAAAGGTGCTAAAGCTTTCTCTTCTTTCGTTTTGTCTACTATCTATCTATCTATCTGTGGATCCGCCTGTTCTTTTCCTCTGTCTCTCTTTCTCTCAATCGACATACGGAGAATTGAGTAGCTTGTTCCCTAGAAAGTCCCAGCAAACGCCTTCGAGAGTTATTTCTCTTATTTGTTTCTCTCTCTCTTTCGTTTCTGTTTTTCTTCTCTCTTTCCTTTTCTCTCTTCTTGATCTCTTAGCTCTTCCCTTCAGAAGTTCCTTCTTTCCTTCGGGGATCTCCCTATGCCCCCCCACATTGCTGGCTTCTCTTTTCTTTCCTTCATTCTCCATCTTCCTTTGTTTCTCTCTTCTTCCTCTTTGCTCTGAAGTTGCGGGCTTCTTCTAAAGAGAAAAGCCTTGGTTCCTCTCTCATCCGTACTCTTCTCTTTTCCTTCCTCACCCTTCTTTTTCTTTCTCCGCCCTTCGTTTTCTTCTCTTTCCTTCTCCCTTCCTCTGATCCTTATCATCTCTGTTGCATCTTGTGTGTCTGTTCATCTTCCACCGAGAGTCACGAGTTTGATTGCTCACTCCTTTCTTGTTCTTCTCCCAAACTTTCCTTTCTTTCCCCTTCTTTCTTCCGCGTTGAGTTCACATCTTCCTTCCTTATCTCCTGTTCTCTCATCTTCTTACCCGTCAAAGGCGATCCCTTCTTCTCCTTCTTCCTATTGTTCTTTCCCTCTTCTTCCTCATTTCTTTGTGAAGATAAGAAGAAGAAGACGAAGATGGCGGAAAGACTTCTAACGGCCGTAGGGAGGACAGCCATCGTTCTCGGCACCGCTGGATTTGTTGCAGGCAATTGCATCTATGACGGTAAGGAGATCAAAAGAAAAAGAAGAGGGACAACTAGAAGGAGAAGATGAAAAAGCTCACAAGAGAAAAAGAATAAGAAAGTTCTCTTCAACGAATCTCTTCAGATCAAGACTTCTTGCCATGTGTAGAGATAGATACTGGGGAGCGCTGCTTCCTACGTGTAAGACATGTCTCTTTCACACCATATAGAAATATAGACATCTGCCTATGAGTTTGATGCTTGACACCTCTATAAGACACAAGGTATACAGAAAGAAAGAACGGGAAGAAGAAGGGAGATTTCTATCTCTCGTAGATGGGAACATACTATTACGTTGGATAATGAAGATGACTATCTTATTGCGGCAGTCCTAGATCCATTCTTCTTCTTCTTCCTGTCTTGGGGTTCCCTCTATCTCTCGCCTTCCCCAGTTCTCCGCTTTTCCTCTCTTCTCTCTTCTTCATATTCCTTGCTCTCTTTATCCTTCTCTTAAACTGTGTCTTTCTCGTCCTCTATTGTTTCTGCATGTGGCTCTTCTTGCCTCTTCTCAGTCCGCTCTATGGTATCCTTTTGCCTCTCTTTTGTTTCTCTTCTCTTCTCTTCTCTCTGTCGCTTTTCATCTACTTCAATCGAGACTATTCTTTTTCCTTTCTTTTTCTTCTTTACTCCACCTTATACGTGCTCTAGAAAGAAAAAAGAACCTCTCCCCGATCAAAGACAGGGAAGTATTATCCATCTTTAATCTATCTATCTATCTTATCTATCTTTAATCTATCTATCTTTAATCTATCTATCTATCTTTAATCTCTCTATCTATCTATCTTTAATCTATCTATCTATCGTT
>NW_027157229.1:0-219 GCF_002600585.1 Cystoisospora suis
GTGTGACGAGCGATTGGCTACTCTGAGGACGGACCAAGTGGACGTGGGGAACGAAGAGTTGGTCGAGTGAGATTACCAAGGCGTGAGCAAAGGGACAAAGGCTCTAGGAGACGGAAGGCAACAGGTCAGGTACACACGGAGACTCCTGACGGAACCCTTGGGAAACCCCCCCCTCAACATGGAACACACAGAGCTCGGGGGAGAGCTTAAGAAGGACCT
>NW_027157230.1:0-330 GCF_002600585.1 Cystoisospora suis
CTCTCAAGTGCTCCCCAAGTGCCAGGGTCGGACCTGTAGCACGGAGCCTGAACCTTGAGAACCGTGACAGTATATATAGGATACTATATAATTAATGGTAGCACCGCATGGTTTGTGCTAAGTGTCGAGTGTGACGAGTGATTGGCTACTCTGAGGACGGACCAAGTGGACGTGGGGAACGAAGAGTTGGTTGAGTGAGATTACCAAGGCGTGAGCATAGGGACAAAGGCTCTAGGAGACGGTAGGCGACAGGTCAAGCACACACGGAGACTCCTGAAGAAAACTTTGGAAAGCCCCCTCAACATGGAACACACAGAGCTAGGAGGAGAG
>NW_027157231.1:0-264 GCF_002600585.1 Cystoisospora suis
GGTTACTCCGTGAGAGCAGTTTCCGGATGTGTTGTGGAGTGATCTGATTCCGCCCGTTATTTCTCGAGTGAACGGAAGTGTCGTTTTGTCGAGGTCGGGAGGCTGAGAAGTTGGTGAAAACCAACGAAAGGTGATAGAAAAGGACAGGAGTGGATCTTCCTTCTTTCCGTTTCCTCTCTTTTAGAGTTGGACCGACTTTGGGGGGGCCGTTTTCGAGGTCCCGAGAGAGGATGTGTGCGTGATCAGAACTTAGTGCGGGACTAG
>NW_027157231.1:709-854 GCF_002600585.1 Cystoisospora suis
CTCTGAGGACGGACCAAGTGGACGTGGGGAACGAAGAGTTGGTTGAGTGAGATTACCAAGGCGTGAGCATTGGGACAAAGGCTCTATGTCACGGATCTCAGGGTTTCAGCCTCGAGGAAGAGGTTTGACCCTATCGACTCTGAGG
>NW_027157232.1:0-17859 GCF_002600585.1 Cystoisospora suis
TCAGGACGCGAGCTTCCTGACATCAACCCTTATTATAGAAGAAGAAAACCTCCCTCCCCGCTCGCTCTCCTTCTTCCGCTGGATTGCAAGAAAGGAAGGACATCTTAAGACAATGAAGAAAAAGAGAATTTGCCATTCCCGAGTCTGTTGTTGTCGCGCCATCCATCCAGCCATGTCGGTGAAGGGAGGCGTTACTTGCTGATTGACCTTTCTTGTTTCCTTTTTGATCCTTATCTTGTCTCACCTAGGTTTCCGTCGCTCTCTCTCCGATTCTGCCTCAAAATGTCTCCTCTCTCTCTCTCTTACTACCGCTTCAAGTAGGGACAATGAAGAAACAAGAAGAGGACCCCTTCCTTCTCTCGTAGAAGAAGATCGAAATAGAGAGAGAGCTCGCTCTTTTTAACTCGAGTCCGACCTCCCGCCGAGAGGTCGTTGTCCTACCGAGCTGCTACTCCTCCTCCTGCTGCTACTTCCTACTCATCGCCGTCGTCGTCTCCCACCCCCACCCCCACTATTTAGGCGACCACGGAGATCGTTCGTTCACTGCCTAGCGGGCCCTCAGCATCATAATTGACGGAGGTTGTTGTCTGAGGGAGGAAAGAGTTTTCGTCGTCGCGTGCTTCGTTCCTTTTTACTTGCTTCTTGCTCCGAAAAGCGTTTCTACTGCTACTACTGGTAGTTCCGAGCCTTTTTCTCCGGCGCTGCAATGGACGGATAGATGAATGAATGAAGAAGTGGAAGGGGAAGAAGAAGAGAAAAGGAGATGAGGATTACGCCGGGGAGATTGATGGATCCCTGGCCAAGAAGACATGAGAGACGAACTTATTCTTCTTTGACCTGCCCTAAGCTTCTTTTCACTCTCACTGTGGGAGAGAGGGAGGGAGGGCTCGAGGTCGGTCGGCTTGGAGGCGCCTTAGTCAGTCATTCATTCGCCCCTTTGTCTTATTTTGATTGCTTTTGTTGCTTTCTGTCTTTCTTCTCTCTTAATACTGAGTAAGTGACTTTTCCTTAAAACAGGAGAAAGCGGTGGGTGTTTTTTTTTTTCTCTTTCTCTCATACAGACTTCTTTCTCTCCCTCCGTCCGTCTCTCAAACACTCGATCATTGTTGCTGTTGTCCGATGGCTGAAAGGTTTTTTCTCTCCTTCTTTTTTCGCTCTATCTATTTCCCCTCCTTTTGTCGATAGAGCGCTCGATTGTTCCATGCTCCACTCAAGAGCTTTCACCCATCCGCCTTGTTTTATCTAGTTGAATCGCGCATGTTTTCTTGCCGTCCTTTCTCCTCCGCAAAAGTCCAGCGGTCTTGTTTCTTTGACCCTAAAACGAAGCTAGTCAGTTGTCTTTTGAACCAGTTGAGGAACTAATTAAGCTGATGCGTATATGAGTCGTTTCAGCAGAGAAACTCGTCCATTTCGATCGATTCTTTTCTCCGCGCTTTCCCGCCGCGGAAGAATGGACTCAGCAGCTAACTAACGAACGACCATCCGCATGAATGAAGAGAGGGCCGCCTATCATCATCATCATCGTCATCTTTGTCTTTCCGTGTTTTTTCAATTGTCAAGCTTTTCCTCTTTTCTTCTCGAAAGAAAAAGAGAGAGGCCCTTGTTTTTTCTAAATTCTTCTCCTCCCGTTGTTTCCCCGAAACACTTTTCATTCCTTCCTACGGTCAAGACAATAATTGACCGTGCAACGGCATCTATTTATCTATCGAATTGTCTGTGATCTATCGCTCTTCAATCTAACTATCTGTCTGTAATCTATCTAGGCATGCGTCAGTTGTTTCTCCAGAAGAGCCGTTGTCGTGGGTTTTTTCCATCCATTTGCTTTCCGTCTTTCTTTCGATTCTCCGAACAACCTTCATTTCTTCCATTTCGTTATTCTCCTCTCTCTTCTTTGAAAAGAAGAAGGTCTCCCTGACATCTTTGTGCTTTCATCTTGTTGTCTCCTTTTTCAGGTATGCTTTTTCTCTAACTCTCTTTCCTTCCTGCATCGCCCCTTTCTTGTCTTGTTCATTGCAGTGACCGGATGCGTCTTATCTCTTTGTGCGTTCTCTCTTCTTCATTCCGGGGGTTTTTATCGCCATTGCCAGCACACAGGCGCAGGCATTTCTTTCTCCTTTTTGTCTCGTGTTTTTAACGCATCCTCGATTCCAGGTCCTTGTGTCTCTTTCTCTTCTTCATTGTGGCTCTCCAGGTCTTCTTGGTAGGTTGTCGTTTGTATGGAGGTGGTGCATGCAGTCTTTCTGTCTTCTTCAAAACTCTCGTTTTTATCACCCCTGCTAGGAAGGATATCTACCCTCACCGATGCCTTTCTCTTCTTATCTTCTATGAGGAAGATCAGTTACGAGAAGAAGCCCAGAGAGCCTCTCCGTTCACAGCTCATCTTTCTCCCGACGTTTCTCTAAACAGGAATCGTCCCTTCATCTTCTTTCTTCTTTCCATCGCAGGAACCTTTCAAGAAGAAAAAGAAAAGGACGAAGTCAGTCCTTTCTCCTTACGCAGGGAGGCCATCTGTCTGTGTGTTCCTCCCCGCTCGAGGCCGGCCTTACCTGGAGGCCAGTAGACATGGCTAGCTGATGTGGGTGGTGTCTGATGTGTGTGTCTATTCTATGTTGATGTGAAGGAAGAAAAGAAAGAGAGAGAACTCTAAATCAGATCTCTCCTTTCTTCTTCCGCAGTGGGGATATCTCCCTCTTATTTTCTTCTCGGCAATTTCTTCAGAAAGACCAAAGATCATGAGAAAAAGAAGAAGAGGTCGACGAAATCTAGTCCTTCGAGATTCGATGCGAAAATGCTAGAAGAGAGTAACACCCCCCGGCTGGTGTCTTCTCCTCCTTCTTAGGAGTAATAGTAGTAGTATTAGCAGGCGAGACATCTCTGACGTGTCTAGTCATTTTTGTTGGCATGAAGGGGGATCGAAAAGGTCCCTTCTTAAAACGGTCAAACTTCCTCTCCTTCTTCTCCATAGAGGGTTGACATCTCTGCATCTTTCTTTCTCCCCTTGCTCATGAAGTCTCTTGGGAGAGAGAGAGAAAGAAGGTAAAACATTCTTTTTCTCCTTCTCCTCCTCGTAGAGATGATCCGTTGGGCCCAACTGCATGCATGCATGCACTCAGACAGAAAGTCTTGACCACTCAAGAAAGATCCACACTATTCACATCACTTAAACCACATACAAAATACTATGTACAGGACATACATGCTAGCCACATTGCATGCATACTAGCTCCCTGCCCCCTTCTCTCCATCGCCTCGAAATAGGTATAACACATACATATATCTACATAGAGGTATATAGACACATATCTGTCTATATCTATCTATATATGTCAATAGATAGAGATATAGAGATATGTATGTATTTGCATATGAATGTGGGCGGTCTTTAAGCAGGTACATGATGATCGATAGAGTTTCTCTCAGTTATATCTCGCTTGTTCCTTGTCACCTTCCCTCTTCCTCGAGACAAGAAAGATATCTCCGAGCTAGATTGGAATAGAAGAAAGAAGGAATCTTCTCAGCTCCTATCAAGATCCTCTTCTTCATTGGACCGACCGCGTGTCTCTCATCCAAAAAGAGTTAGAAACACATGCAAAATCTACATGAAGAAAGAACTTCAGTAGGAAGGAGATGATTCAGAAGAAGAAGAAGAAATGTTCCTTCTCCATGGCTTCATGAGGAGTGAGAAGGAGAAAGGTCTTTTTTGGTCTCTTAGACGTTTGCCTAGGTTGGAACCCATGCTATCGATCTACCTGTCGATCGATTTGTCTACTGTCTAGCTATCGATCGATCGCCTTCTTCCTCTTCCTCCTTACCTACTTGGTTTGTTTCTTTCTCCCTGTAGAGATTTTGAGAGAGATTGATGTGTATAGAAATCTGTCTACCACTCGTCTTCTTCTTCTCTCCTTCTTCTTCGTCTTCAAGAGAATCTTTCGTGGACAGATACACAGACGCCATTTCTCTTGTTGTCCTCAAGAAAGGCCGCTCTATCTAGACATCGACCTAGCTAGCTAGGTAGCTAGCTAGTTAGGTTAGGTTTCGACACATAGGGAAGATGGAGGAATTGAAAGGATTGAGCTGTTTTGGTGGGACGAATGTGGTTTGGAGACGACACCCGAGAATTCCACCTGATGATGGAAAATGTAAGAAGCACCATTCTAGGAGAACCGAATATAAGACGAATGAAGGGAGAAGAAGATCGGATCTTCGCTCTCCCCAGACACATCGCCGTCGCTTTCTTTCCTCTCGCTTTTCTTCTTTCACTTCTTCTTTTTCTTCCGGGAGAAAAGAAGCGAGAGAACAAGAGAATGGACGCAGTGCCCTAGCATCTCTTGAAGCAGTTGTGGTCGTTGCAGGAAAGAAAGAAGAGAAAGATTTCGACCAAAGAAGAGACGATGAAGATGAGGAAGAAGAAGAATTTGATCGACATGGGGTGTTTTCTTCTTCTTCTCTTCAGGTTTATCACCCCCCCCCCACTACTACTTCATCCTCGTCATCATGTGATCGTCGTGCAAAACTCTCTTCTTCTTCTTCTTCTACTTCCTTTTCCTCTTCTGCCAGTCGCCATCTTCCTCTTCCTTCCTCTTCATCTTCTTCAGATGGAGTTCTTCCTCCATGCTTTTGGCTAGCTCCATCGCGACGTCGGCCTTTGTATTTCTTTGTGAGCCGCTTCGTCTTTCTTGTCGTTTACTTTCTGACGGCGGATATTCTGATGAATATTGGAAGTGTCACTTCGGACTATCTTTACTTCAAAGATCCCCAGCCTAAGCTGCATGATCGTTTTCATGACTGGATTCTCAAAGGCAAGCCGATCCCAGGTGTCTCTTCGACGATCCCCGATATCTTAGCTGTGTCTCTCTTATGTATTACAGGGCTAAGGCATGTCTTTTTTGTCAGGGTTCCTTTGAATCTTCTCATCTTGTATCGCTTCATGTTTCTCTTAAGCAGTCTTTATATCATCAGAGGAATCGCCATCTTTCTAACGACCATGCCTACCCCGGTCTTCGACTGTAAAAAGATTGAGGTGGAGACAGTTGGAGATTTCATACGGCATGTTCTCCAGGCTTCTTTCTTTCAGCTTAGTCTGTGTACAGATATGATAGTCTCCGGTCATACTTCCAGTCTCTGTCTATGTATTGCTACGTGGCTGTACTATGCTAACTGTAATCCACCGGAGAGGGAGGGGGGAGAAGAAGGCGGGGACATCATTCCTTTCTATTTCTTCATGGAGAAACTTCGGGAAGGATGCGGATCTCTCGTGAACAAGGCACCTTGGAAGCAGAGAGAAAGAAGAAGAAGAAGAAAAGAAGAAGAGCAAGGGGGGGGAGAACAACAAGAAGAAGAAAGGAAGATGATTGGAGAACAAGAGAGAGAAAGTCTCAAGAAAGATGAAAGAGATGGTCGGGATGAAAGGAAAAGACGAGAAGAAAAAGAGGGGAAGGATGAAGAAGAAGAAAAAGAAGAGAATGAGAGGATGATCAAGATAGGAGAGGGCGGGTGTGTGGGAGAGAGAGAGGAAGAGGAAGAGCCATGTAAGAAAGATGAGAGAGAGAAAGAAGAAAAGTTTGATAACGCCTTGCTGCTACATACCTCGAAAGTCTTATATTCGGGAAGTGTCTTCGCTGGATCTACACGGGAAGAAGAAGAAGATGATAATGAAGAGAAAGGTTACACTGAAGAAGTAGAAGAAGAAAGAGAGAAGGGAGAGAAGATAAGGAAGAAGGAAATTGCTGCAGAGACGAAGAATGAAGAAGAAGAAGGACAGATCCACGCTCGAAAAGACAAGAGTCATTCTCCTTTCAATCGTCCTACGAATTCTACCACTACTACTATCACTCTTCCTACTTCCCCGTCATCACATATGCATTCTTCTTCTCCTTGTCATCGTGTGTTTCTTCATGAAGAGAGACATTTGGCTTCGTCGCCTCTTTTGTCTTTATCTTCCATGAAAGAATCTCACACCCCCGCTCAAGCTTCTCTGTGCAAGAAGACAAAAGAAGAAGATGGAGAACACGAAGAGGAGACGAAGAGTAAGAAAGAGAAGATCTCCTCTGGAAAGCAAGAAGCTCGGATGGACAAGAAGAAAGATGAAGAAGATGATGCAAGACACGAAGACCGTCATTCCGACAAAGAAAGAGAAAGAGAGATGCACGCGGGGGAGAGAAGTTCGACAGGGAGGAGTCTTTTGAAGAAAAGAAGATTCTCCTGTCTGGATGTTTTCTCGAGATGTCATAGAGCGATTCGTACGTGGAATCTGTTAGGTTTGTATTGTATTCTTCATGGAGTTGTCTCGATAGTATTCATCGACTTAACCTTCATTCACTATACTGTCGACATCTGCTTCGGAATCCTCGTCGTCTTCGCTCTTTTTACGTCCTACCACATGATGCTTTCTCTTATCTGGGTCGAGAAGAACCGACTGTCCATTCTCGGTGGGGGGGGGAGGAGGAGAAGAAGAAGGGATAGATGTGTCGTCTGTAGGAGAGAAGAAGAAGAGGATGAAAGAGGAAGGAGAAAGAGAAGCGAAGAGAGGAGAGCAAGAAGAAGAAGAAGAAAAGAAGAAGGAGGAGGTCTAAGAATGATAACGATACAAGGAGGGGGAGAGAAGTCGGTGGATGGCGTGGTCTCTAAGAGCGGGGTTGCAAATGAAGAAAAAGAAGAGAAAGAGGGTGGTGTCAAGAAATCTCTTCTTCATATTAAAAAGCCGAAGAATGAAGGAGATGGAGAAGATGCTGAAGAAGATAAATCAAAGAGAGGATCCAATTCCACCTCTCCCTCTCTCGAGACGAAAGCGACAAAGAAGAAGGATCTACGCACTCCCCGCTTCTCGCTCCAAGAGGGAGACAATCTATCCATTCGTATTGTCCCAGTAGGGAGTTCAGCCGATGATGAAGAAGAAGAAGAAAGAAGAGGAAGGGGACAGAGGAAGAGCGAAGAGAAGAAGAACGAGGAAGAGAGAGAGAAGAGGGACTATCAATGGCTAACTACGGAAGGACAGACTGGGGCGTCATCGCCTACGTCTTCTTTAGAGTGTCATAAAGATCCCACTTCAACCCGCCAATCTTCTCCTGCATCTTTCGAACAAGAAGAAGAAGATGAATGTGTTGAAAACGGAGATAAGAAGAAGCAGACTTTACAAGATGAAGAAGAAAAGAATGAAAGGGTCAAAGCAAGAGAGAAAGGAGCCCCCGGGGAACAAGGAGAGAGCAACTCTTTGTCGGCTTCTTCAAGAGAGACGGAGAAGAAAAAATCTCGTGTGGAGACTCGTCATCCTCTAGATCCACAGAAAGAAGAAGAAGAAAGAAGAGAGTCGAGAATAGAGAGCGGTGATTTGCGTAGAAGAAGAAGAAGTGAAGGAGAGGAGAACCAACGGCACGGGACAGAAAACAATACAAGAAGAAAGAGAAGAAAAGAGCAAGGAGGTCGATGCATGCACTCAGAAGAAGAAGAAGAAGAGAGGGTGTCTTCCTCTTCTTGTTGGAAATGTTGTTCTCTCCCTCCTCGCCATCGTCAGTATCCTTATGGTACTGCTTCATCTTCCTCCTCGGACAATGGAGAAGAAGAAGAAGAGGAAGGAAGAAGAAGAAGTAGCAGTAGTAGTAGTAGAAAGAAGATCTCCTACTATCGTGATGCTTCTTCTTGTCGTGGTCTCGTATCGTATTCTTCTTCTTCTTCTTGCAAGAGACACATGAACTTATTAGAGAGCCTGAAGGGCGAGGAATTTTCTGATCCATACAGCCATTCAGCTACAGCAGTCTTAAACTTTCCTCTCATCCATTGGTTTGCCGTCGTCATTAGAATCTTCGAGGGCCTAGAGTAAAGGGAGCGAACGCACAAGAAGAAAGAGAAGTAGGAAAAGAAGAAGACGTTAGGGGGACAGAGCAAGAAAGAAAGAGACGTGAAATAGATCTCTTAGAGACACGAGCATCACGGTGAATGAAGGAATGAAGAGAAAGATCTTTCTCTCTTTCTTTCTTTCTTTCTTTTCTTCTCTGTCTTTGTCTCTATGTGTCTCGATCTGTGTATATAGATCTACTTACAGATGATATGTGCCCCTCTATCTGATACGTGGGGGATTTGGTATTTATCTACTTCCGTCCATCTATCTCATACAAACTCGAGAAGATGAATGAAAGAAAGAAAGAAAAGGAGAAGAAGGAGAGACCTTTTTCTTTCATTTCCTTCTCGTCTTGCATGCACGAAAAGACGCCGGGGGGGATGATGCATGGGGATTAACAAGGAGGGCGACAAAACGTCTCTTTCTCTTTCTTTCTTTCTGTCGTGTCTCGGGCGGGATTGTTTGATCATTCTTATCGTTGAGAAGTGAAGAAGAGGAAGAAGAAGAAGAGGAAGAAGAAGAAGATTTGCTTCATGTGACTTTATGATTTGAATAAGGCCCCTGAGGCGCCGCGTGTTTTTTCTTTGTCGGAGTGAAAAGAAGAAGAAGAAGAAGAAAGAAGATGCGATGGAAGGACCGAGGGAGGCCAGGCGCTTGTTTACTTCCTCCTTCCTCCTGCATGCTGTCAAACAGGATATCAAAGAGCATAAACTTCTTTCTCATGTATCTTTCTCCGGTCACCAACCTGTCAACTTTACCTATCTATCTTTAATCTATCTATCTTTAATCTATCTCTCTTCAATCCATCTTTAGTCTATCTATCTATCTATCTTCAGTCTATCTATCTCTCTATCTCTAATCGATCTATTTCTCGGTAGTCTATTTGTCTACATCTATCTTTTTATGTATCGGTCTGTTTCTGACCACAAGGGAGATGCATCTGCGGTGTACATACACCCGAAAGCTATGCGCGATCTTCGTATTGAAGCAGGCGATATAGTGCTTCTTTCTGGGAGGAGAAAGCGCGAAACATTTGGAATTGCTTTACCTGCTCCAGAGGGAAAGGAAAGAGAAAGAAGGAAGATATGAACGCGAATGCTCTTCTTCTTCTTTCTCTTAGGATTTTAGATATGTTTTGGGCATGTGTGGTTTGTATGAATGAAGCGCTGCATGCAACTTTTATTCTTTCTTTCTTTCTATCCTTTCTTCAGGAGGGAAAGAAGGTTACGTAACATACAAGCAAAGGAGAAAAGAACTACCCAATTTGCCTCTCCTTTCTTGGATGTGTCGATCAATCTATCTATCTGTCTTCTGTGTATCTCTTTCTTGTCTCTTTCTCTTCTCGTTGATACCTCAACCCATGTAGTAAAGATAGAGATAATCCAGATAGAAGAAATACCACTTTGTACATATCTATCTACTGATATATATGCATATAGACATAGAGAGACAGATTAAAGATAGATTAAAGATAGATAGATACCTGTTCTGACTTCATGCAGGGGGGGTGCATGAAGTCATAGAGATCTATAGAGAGAAAGAAAGGAAGACGTAGATGGGTATGATATGTCAAGAAATGAAGAAAAGAAGAAGAAGAAGCATGGGGGGTTTCTCTTTTTTCTTTTAGAGAGAGGAAGGCGTAGTAGTAGTAGTTGTTGTCTCCGTAAGAGTCCCAGACAGGCAGGGATGAAGAAGGGGAGAAGACGAAGAAGAAGAAGAAGTTTTGAAGATTCTTAGATAAAATAAGTAAAGAAGCTCTACGAAGTCAATCTTTCTCACGCGGAGAAAGAAATGGGTGTCCACTTATTCTTCCTCTTCTTGTTGATCGTAGATGTCCTTCGTCATCCCTCTTTCTTTCTCTTTCTTTCTTTCTTTTTCTTTCAAAGAAGAGAAGAAGAAGAAAGGCGAAGGAGGAGCAGCGGATGCGTTGCGCGTGCGTGTTGAGGCGACCCACCGGACGTTCATATGTGTGTCTGTCGTTGGTTCGGCCCGTCTTCTCATCTCTCTCTTTTCACATCTGTCTCTTCATCTACTAATAGTATTGCTCATAATACAACTAGTAGGAAGTCGTTGTGTTTCTATGAGAGTAAGAATGCAGAGAGAAAGAAAGAATGAATGAATGAAGAGAAAGAGAAAGAGAGATGTCTGTATATATGTATATCTTTTTTCTCTTCTATAGATATGTATATGTGTATATGTGGGGCGAGGGAGTGTATAAGATGACGAAGTTCTAGAGATTTCCCTCCCTCCTTTCCTTTGTCATCCATGTTGATCTCCTTGTTCTTTTGCTTTCTCCTCTTTTCTTTCTCCTCTTTTCTTTCTCCTCTTTTGCTTTCTCCTCTTTTCTTTCTCCTCATTTCTTTCTCCTCTTTTCTTTCTCCTTCGTCTGTATCCAAGATTTCACTGTCGCTCTTTGATCAGTCGCCTCGCCCCCGACTCCTTGCTTCTTCTTCTTTTTCTTCTTCTTCTGTTTCGTGTAGACATTTTGCATGTGTGTTGTATATCTCAAAGTGTGCTTATTCATCTGCGGTCATAGTAATGAAGATCTGACGCCTCAAGAAAAGAAGGAAAGGAAGGCTGGGGGTGGCGTGCAGAGAGAATCACTCTCCGTCTTCATTTCTCTGTACATACACCTCTGCGGTTGACGGGGGGGTGCTCGCCATTCTCAGCAAAGAGAGGGGAAGCGTAGAAGATCTCGAAGAAAGATGCTAAGGAAGAAGAAAGAAAGAGATAAGAAGGGAAGAGTTGAAAGAAAAGGAACGAGCCACTTGACTGTTCGTTGGGAGGGTCTTTTTCCTCTTCTTCTTCTTGGATTCATGACCTATGGTTTGTGTAAACTTTCTTTCTTTCTCACTCTTTCTTTTCTTTTCTTTGCGTGTCATGAGATGTGCTTATGATGGTGTGAAGGTTGATAGATGGATGATTCATCTCTGTGTCTCTCCCTCCCTCTCTCTCTCGTTTCTTGTGTCTCGGATGGTCTGAGGTGAGCGAGCGCTCTTCCCCCCCCCCTCGTGTTGCTCTTCCTCCTCTTGTTTCTTCTTCTTCTTCCTCCTCTTCTCTTTCCTCTCTTTCTTTTCACGTGCGTCGGTTTGTATCCTCGTGCTTCTTCTTCTTCTTGGCGTGTTTCTTCTTTTTATGGTCCTTCTTATGACTTTTCTTATGATCGCCCGGGAAGGTTTCTCTTTCTTTCTTTCTTCATTTTCTGAGGAGAGGTAACGTTGGTCAGCATTCGATGATTAAGGTCGTCATGCCTTTTGAACCTTCCGACATGCTTTCTACCGCCCCCCGTAATCTTCTTCGTGGCCTTGTCTCTCTCCTCCCTTATCTCGTCTTGTCTTATATCTCTTCTTCTCCTCCTCCTGCTCTTTCTTCTTCTTTCTCTTTCTGTCTTCACTTAACAGGTCCAACACTCCTCGCTGTCGCTCTCTCTCTTCTCTTGTGTGGGGGTGGAGATTTTCTTTCCTTTTTAAAGCCCTCGATAGATTTTTCGATTTGTATTAAAGAAAGGGGAGAGAAAGAAAGAAAGAAAGAGTGAGAAAGAAATGTGTTGGTTCAAGTTCGTGTCGGAAATAAAGAGGAAAAGTTGCCTAGTAGGAGTATGAGGTGGATCTAGATGTCTACTACTACTACTACCATACATAGAATGAAGGGAGATATAGAGATAGAGCGACATATGTAGGTAGATAGATTAAAGAGAGATAGATAGATAGATAGAGCGAGATTGATAGCTTGAAGACAGGAAGATAGAGAGACAGGTTGAATGATAAGAGGATAGGTAGAAGAAGATAGATGGATAGATTATAGATCCAATATAGACACTGTAGGTGAGGAGGTATAAGAAATGGAATGGCTTTATTTAGTAATTGCTAGACCTCTAAGTCTGCATGGCTAGCTAGCTATCTATCTCTCTTCACTCGATCTTTTCTATGTCTTTTTTGTATCTATCATCTACTAGTACTTCTCTCGAGCTGCACTACATTCCCCATGGGGAGAGAATGAATGAATGGCTGGACCTAGGAAGGAGGAATGATCGATTCGAGATAAAGCCGCCTCTCGACGCCTCCTTCCTTCTCCAGAAAAAGGACAAAGAAGAAGAAGAAAGATCAAACAGATAAGCAAGGCTAGCTGAGGAGGCCGATCGGGGTCGAAGAAAGTTCTTTTCTCTGCGAGGTGTATAAGAAAGATACGAAATCCGAAGAGGAGACAAATACAAGGACCTTGCATGAATCTATCGCTCTATCAACTCCAGGTAGCTGCAATACTTCAAGACGATACTTACGTAGATATATATATAGGTATATATATATATATATGGATATATTTGTATGTGTATGATCGAATGAAGTTAGAGAGATCGAGTAGAAAGAAGAAGACCAAGAATAATCGACGAAGAATCCATAGGCCAAGAAAAGAGAGAGAGGGAGAGAGTTAACTCGGAGAAAGAGAATCCCCAGTCTTGGGGAGAGTTCAGCTACTTCACGAACACGAAGAGAAAAAGAGAATATCTCATCTATTACATACCTACATATATATGCCTACATAGATACATTCTCATGCATATGCACAAATACCTCTTTATACACATTTTAATAAGGATTCGTATCTTGGCATGTCTTTATACGTATGTCTACATTCGTATCTCCAGTATGTATCTAGGTATCCAGAAATGTACCTCGTCGCTAAGACACCCCACAGGCACAAAGAGATCTTCGTGCTTCCTCCTCCTACTATGGAGATGACGAACAGCTTCAGTCATATCTTTTGTCGATCACATCTCCGAGACAGATAGAAGCTTTACAACATGTAGAAGACATATCAAGATGAAAGACTTCCACACTCTCTATCTATCTCTATACCACTGCCTGCATCTTCTTCTTTCTGACAAGAGAAGATCAAGTCGTAGTAAATCGTCAGAGGGGAGACATCGACGCGATCTTGCCGACTGCAGGGTTCTTCCTGACTTTTACACAGCGGCGACGGCGGGCGGCAACCCTTTCTGTCTTCTTTACATTCTTCTTCAAACTTTCCCCTCCTTCTCTCTCTTTCTCATTTGGGAACAAGAGCAGCGTGGGGGGGGATTTTATTTCTCTTCCTTTTTACTGGACACCTACTTTTATCGTTCATAGGATTAACTCCCCCCGCGCCATCATATTCGCCTTATATTCGGAGTCACCTCGCCTTCTGTCTTCTCCCGTAGTTGTGCCTATCTCCTCAACTTTCTAATCAACTCAGGCAAAGAGACTCTAACAGAAAGGATATCTATACGTAGATATACATCCGTCCTAGCAAAGCAGATTGATCGCGCTGTCGAAGGCTATTCCATATATACATATATATCTCTATATATGTGTATCTCTATGCATGCACATCTTGATCATGAGCCGCGTAATACAGTTATGATACAAAATCTAGGTTAGATTCACGGCGAGGAGAAAATCTCCATCTGGGAGTGTATGAAACGCCTGGAGTCTGGATGAGAATTTCCTGCCTCTTTGTCTGCGGCGTCTCTTTTGAGAACCTGCCCCGATCTATCTGAAGAATCTAGATCTTCATTATCTTCTGCGACTACCTTTATCTATCTGTCTGTGGCTACATTAGACAGATGATAGAGAAAGAATGGTCTATCGAAGGCGTATGTGAGAAAGATAGATAGCTAATGCTACGCGCTTACAGCAGTCTCTTGCCCACCTCAATGTACATATAGAGATAGATACATATATATATATATATATGGATACATCTTACTTATCACGTTTCGAGGCGCGTATGTTACTCTTGCGGGGTGATTTATTCGGAGGGAGCTCTCTATCTCTAGATGCTTTTCCACATATCCAGAACTACACCCGCGTCTCTCTCTATACATAATGAACTGCCTGTATCATCTGTAGGACTGACTAGTCGTAGGTGTATGTACACCAAGAGGCCGAAGGGTGCTGAAAGTAGCAAAAGCCTTCATGTGTGAAGAAGAAGAAAAGACTTCTGCGCTTCTCTGACGAAGGCATAGCCGACGAAACTTCCGGGAGAAGGCGAAGAGACAAGGAGAAAAGAAAGACGATACCCACAACAGCAAGACGAGGAAGAACGTGAGGGGGGAGATACACCCCAGGGAGAAGGAGAGTTATGTCATCTTCCTTTCTGTGCATGCGGCTTCGTTTACAGAGGTTGTCTCCTTTGTGAGCTGGCATGCAAGAAAGACTAGACTTGTATGAGAATGACTCCTCGTCACTTTTGGGGGATGGAAGAGGTGTTCTTCTTAAACAAGAAAGCCCTCCACGGTGAAAAAGAAAGAAAGAAAGAAGGGAAGAAAGAAAAGAAAGAGAAACAATTCCACACAAAAGACACCCGAGACAGGAGGCGAGGATGATGGAACACAATCCAAATGAAGAAAGCGATCGATCAATCGACTCAGATTTTTCTTTCCTCGAGATTTCCTACATCTCTCATTCCCATCCCACCCTACGACTACGATGACGATCATGATATGATTCATAACTACTACAAAAAGGACAAATGGTGAAACACCTGCGGAGTCTGTTGTCTCTGTCTCTGTCTCCGCTTCTCACATCTGCTGGGCATCGCGCGCATCGGCAGGCGACAAAGGAGAGCAGAACCATACATCGACACAACTTTGGAGTCCTAAGAGAAAACGCCGTCATTCTTATCATCTTCCATCACTTTCAAAAGAAAGAAGAAGAGAAAAGAAGAGGGAGGAGAGGGACACCTAATACAACCGAAGGAGCCTCTCATTAATCGACCTAGCTAGCTATCTATTTATCGACCTAGCTATCTATCCATCCATCTAGCTATCTATCTACGAGAGCTCATGGTTAGCTCGAGACACCCGGAGACAGAAAGGAAGAAAAGAAAGAAATTGCATGACGGATCTCATTGTCTTCTACATTCTTCATATTATACATATAAATATGTATAGTCGCGCATACATGAATATATATGTATATGTATCCTTATGTATGCGACGGGATATGAATATGAGAGCGTTTGTATTTGCCTCCCTGGGGAGATGCACGCGCTACTCGATCCACCAGCAGGCGGCTCATGTGCCATCCCTCCCGTAGGTCTCTATCTCCTCTACTTCTTGCAGGGGAATACATACATCACACATCTATACATACGTACACACATGCGCATACATACATCATACCTACTACTATCCAACAAGCCATGTATCAGTCTCTCTCGATCTCCCCGCAACCTCTGTATTTATCTATCTATATATCTATCTATGTATATGCATTTGTATCCAGTTGAAATTGATGATATCTCGGGCTATACACACATCTATAGATATGTAAATGGATACGTATATGTAGCTCGCGACAGATGTATATATATATATATATATACACATATATATATATATATGTGTACGTATCCCCATACTTTGTGTCAAGACACCTCCATAGATACGTCGCATAAGAAGTAGTAAGAGTATTAATAGGAGTAAGAGTAGGGCTGGTCTGTATGAAATGAGAGGAGAGAGAAATCTACATGCCTTAACAAGAGAAACCATACCAACATTATATCAAACCCCATCCTCCTATCTATAATCTATCTATCTTTAATCTATCTATCTATCTCTCTATCGCATGTCTATGTAAAGATAGCAAGCAGTAGACACTATGGAATGCCAAGAAAAGAGAGAAGAGACAGAAGAAGAAGAAGAGGGCCATTTGCTCTTCTTCTTCTTCTACTGCCCCTCGCCATCTTTCTCTTCTCTCTACATTAAAACAACACACGCTTTTCGGCTCCTTTTCTTCTCCCATCGATAAGAATGCTAAGAAGCAAAGCAAAATAGAAATAGGAAAAGGAGACACAGAGAGAAGCACCTTTTGTTTTGTAAGCCTCGTGTTAAGCCTGCTCGTCAATCGATACAGACAGAAATCTTCGGAAAGATAAGACAAGAGACAGGACTCGAAAGTGCACTTTCTTTTCTAAAGAAGAAAGAGACACCCCCAGCACACGTCATCCTCTTCACTCTGTTGTTCTTTTATATACAAGCCTTCGGGAGAAGGGGGGGGAGAAAGGAAAGATAGAGAGGTGTTTGAATTGCTCCTCCATAGGCAGGAGAAACGACGACCTTGGGAGAGAGATGGGGATGGAGCGAGAATGTTTAGATCATGAATTTACTCTTTTATTCCTCTCTCTCATCTCTTTCTTGGCAAGGGAGGTGTGAAGAAGACAAGGAAGCATCAATCATCCTCTCCTCTTCTTTCTTTGTTTCTTCCATCTCTCTCTTCTCTCTTTCTCTCTTCTATAGACACAGGCAACTCTCGTATATATACCCGTCCAAGTTTGAAGAGCTTCTTCAGCACATTATGTAGATAGAGAGATCTAAAGAATCTAGATCATCTCTTGGTCTTGTATAGATTCCCTTCGTGCCTTGTGTCTCTTCTCCTTTTACACGGATGAAAGAGCTTCTCCGTCGCTCCCCCGTCCGTCACTTGTCCCTCTGTGTTGGTTTGAATTTGCCGAACTACCTGAAGATTTCGTAGAAGAAGATGAAGGGATATCTCCATCTAATAGCCAGGCATCTCCTTGTAGAATACTTCTCTGTAGACCTAGAGAAACCTCTTGATCGATCTGCGCATAGAAAGCCTTCTTCTTCGAGGAGATAGCTCCACCTCCTCCTAGCCCTATATACGAAGAATAGGCGCCTGTTAACGAAGACAAGGAGAGCGACGATGCATGCCGAGACGTCGATTTCCTTCCGCTCATCGTCTGGCCTGGCAGGATCACTCCGGTAGGGAAGTTATGAAGACTCGGAGTGCTATTCGCTCCTAAAGAAGAAGAAAGAGATGACGAGGAAAGCCCCAACGAAGAAGAAGAAGAGGAGAAGAACCCCCCAGAGAAGAAAGCAGATCCCGCACTTTGCTGGCGTGCATGCGCATCTGCGAGTAACGAGCCTGTTTGTCTCTGAAAGAAAGACGTTAAATTCGAGGAGATTTCATGAGCTGTAAGAGGTAAGGCTAGCGGATTGGATGAAGAAGAAGAAGAGGGATTCTGACCTGAATGACCTCCGGCTAGACCTGTCGCTTTATCATGGAGCTTCGATGGCTTTGTAGCAGTAGAAGAAGAAGAGAGGGGGAGAGAAAGATCTCCTGAGAGAGGAGAAGATGATGGAGAAGGAGAGAGCTGGAGTCGATCTTCGTTAAGACGTTGGAGAATCTGCAGTTCTTCTAGACATTCCTATAAAGAAAAGAAACAAAATGACGATGTAGATAGAAGGCATCAGCTAAATAGGAGACACGCAAAAAAGGGGAGAGATGAAAGAAGAAAGACAAGGTTATGTGGCAACAGGAGCGTGGATAGAGAACGTATTGATAGAGAGTGAGTTAGAGAGAGAGACAGGTGAAGGAGAGAAAGAGAGAAAGAAAGACTGGTAGATTAGGAAGGATGAATGAAAGCAGAGTGAATTATATGGATGACACACGATAGACAGAGCCCTCAAATAGAAAGATAGACAGATGATGAAACAGAGAGGTAGAGCTGTCTGTACAGGAGAGAGTGCGAGTATCGACTTACTGTCAAAGAAGCGAGCGTGACGGGATACTTGCCCTCTGGATCAGGTTGGAGATGAGCTAAAATGATAAGATAATTCGTCAATTCCGTCACACGGGTTGCCCGAAGAACGAGAGAAAGATGTGTCTGATACGCTCCGCCACGTCCTAGGAAGACGGGAAGTGTACATACACCACAGACAAAAAGAAGCACACTGTCACATGAGAGGAGAAAAGAAGAAAGACAAAAAAGACCCTTCTCGCCTTTCCTATCAGAGCGAAAGAGAGAAGCTACATTCATAGTGATGAACAACAGTGCTAGGGTACATGTATGAAAGACGGAAAGTTTAGTGGTATAAACATCTCAAACATACACCGAGAGAAAGACGAAGAAAAGATTCTCCTTTGACGAGAACTTATCCTACTTACTACGGTATTGGGAAATCTTAAGAAGGCTTCGAAAGCCTCATGTTTAAAAAAACCTCCTATCTGTCTATCTATCTTTAA
>NW_027157233.1:0-15019 GCF_002600585.1 Cystoisospora suis
ACACTTGTTCTTCTTCTTCTTTAGCTTCTCCCCTTCTTGGAGAGTGCTTCTTGTCTTGAAGCAAGAGCTCTTCCTCATGGCATTATTATAGACACTCCAAATGAAGACAATTACACAGGTCTTTTCATCGGAATGAAACATCTTTTAGCTACTACTAATACGAGAGGCAGTTCTCGCCACGGGTCAGTACAGCAGAGAAATTACAGGCAACACGAGTATCTACTCCATCCAGTCCTAAGACTGTCTTCATAACATAGTGAGCCCTACCCAATCCGCCTAGAATACATACAGCACCCCTGGCTACGACCTATCTATCTATAGATCTATCTAACCTAACCTAGTCTATCTACCAGCCAGCTTACCTGCATAGATCAAACAGTCTTTTGATGAGCCTTCCGATCTCTTGTTTCTTCCCCACGGCTCCGGTAGCCCATCTGACCACAGAAAGACGGAAAGATGTGAATAAGCTCCTTTTCAAGTCGTACGATGACGAGCATGAGAGAAAGAAGAAGAAAGATAAATCACTGAATGAACAAAGGTGCATGCAATCGACGAAAAGAGCGGGGATGCCTTCTCTTCTCTCTTCTTCTTTACCTTGTCCTTCTACGAGAAACACTCTTTTCTCTTTCCACTTCAAGAGTAAAGACGTACGAGACTGAAAGCGGACCGTAGACCGGTCATGAGGTGTATATACAGCCATCCATCGAGATAGCGCGAGGCGAAGCATGTGGAACCTATCGACCGTTTCCGGTGACCTAAACATATATGTCTATATAGATAAATATCCCTATGTAGGAGTATTTGCTTAGGTGGAGTTCTAGGAGTGGCAAGAGTGATGAGCTTTGCTTCCTCGATCTCTTCCTTCTCCTCCTTCGCACTGTGTAATGTATATGTATAGTACGTATATATATATATATATATGCAAGACTAGATTGGATGAGAGTGCTGCGGATATACCTCTGTTCTTTTCTCCTTTTGATATACAGGATGAGACCTTCCTTCGTGTTGTTCTCTTCAGTATCTTTCACATGTATGAATTAGGACGTACCCTGTAGCTGCGGTGAGGAGAGGAAATTCAGACGTTTTAAATCCTAGCTCTTTAGACGTGAGATAAGTTAATCCAACGAAGGAATCTAGATCGCATCTGATGTGAAACAAGAAGACCAGGAAGAGGAAGAAGAAGAAAAGAGAGAGAGAGAAGATAAAGAAAGCAGAGACGGATGAGCCAAGGTCTAGGTCACATCTGACTTGAAAGGTAAGAAAAGAAGAACAAGATGACCACGTTGACGAAAAGAAGCAAGAGAAGATAAAGAAAGGAGAGAAAGATGAAGAAGATGGTAAAAGATGACTGGCCTCGCCATCAATAGTAGTTGACTGGCGAAAGCACAAAGCGAAGAGACAAACAAGAGGTTAAAAAGAAGGAAGGCCCCCCCCCAAGCATACTTATCATATCGATAGAGAAACAGATAGAGAGCGACAAGCTATATTGCTGGTAAGTGTTACGGCATCTTCACTTTTAATCTCTCTTTCTCTCTCTCTTTCTACCTTCCCCTATCTCACACGTCTATCACTAGTAAGGCTTGCACTTAAATGGGCATCTTGTTCTATGGAGAAACTTTATGAAGCCTGCGAAAGAATGAACAGTCTTCATCTGAAGTCCTTAGAAGGAGGGTCGCATCTCTTCTTCATCTTCATTACTAGGCTCACGGAAATCGCCAAGACGTCTGACGAGCCCATGGTGTCTCAGGATGTTGTTTCGTATGCCTATCTAAGGGGTGCTAGCCATCGGAGAGCTCCATACGCATGCTTCTTCTGTTGAGATACATACATATATTCAAATACACATAGAGAGAGACATACATAGATATAGATATACGTAGAGAGAGACATACATAGATATAGATATACGTATAGATATAGATATACGTAGAGAGAGACAGACACACATACATATAGATACTTATACAGAGATACATACGTATATCTAGGTAACCTCTCACTGAGAACGATATACAGAGAGATGGAATGTGTTGAAGAGAGAAGAGAAAGAAAGAGTGAGGAGAGAAAGACGAAGAAGATCTCTAGGAAAGAGGTGGACGAACGAACAAGAACCGAGGCAAAGCAGCGAGCGCTTACCTATGATGACAACAAGATGCGATACAAAGACATAAAGAGACAGGAAGACAAAGAGTGGGAGAGAGCGAATTCTTATTCTTCTTTTCCTTTAGCGAATCTATTGAATCAGTTTCGACCTCTTCTTCTTCTTTGTTACTTGGCGCCATTCCTCTCGAACAGGTGGGAGAAATCTCCTTCATACGAGCAGGTTGAAGAGGATGAATAAGCGAAGAGGTCTCATTCCCAATTTTCTTTTCTCTCTCGACAGAGTGAAGTGTCTCTGAGAAAGACCTAAGAGCTTTGGCGAAACACCTAAAGACGATAAGAAAAGAAGAGAAGGATGGGACATTAACGATGTCCAGCTGAGTGCCTAGCCCCTACTACTACTACTACAAGTACTACTACCCCTATAGGTGAGAAATATATCTATTATGAAGGAACAAGCGCGATATGTTACGATGATCCCTCCCATACACATTTCTCTGTATGTATAGACATCTAGAGAGGATCTTCTTCAATCACTATACAAGGTTAGACTACGAAGGAGATACACCTGTACTTTTATACACTAGCTAGCCAGCGATATAAATGTATCTATATCTATCTGTATATATTGTCTACCTTACATCTATGTATCTTGATGTATACACACATATACATATATATATATATTTATTTATATGCATCTGTCCGTAACTGTGTATATGGGATCTATATACGTACATCTGTCACCGAATCGGATACACGCGCATGTAGAGTATATATATATATATAGACATAGAGAGTATACATATGAACATGTAGATATGTATGTCTACCTGTATGTATATGAGAAGTACTTACATGAGGGCGATATCGGTGCCTCCCCCACATAGATGTTTAGCAACACCAAGCACTGTATCAGGAGGTTTGTGAAGGAAATGATCTTCAAAGCACTTCTCAATCCTAAGAGAATGAAAGAAACAAGAGAGCATACATCCACATCTCTCGAAGATGAACTCCTATCATTCATACGTAACAGAAAAGAAAAATATCTTCTTCTTACTTGACTACTAGGGAGAGACACACACACCGAGAGAAGAAAAAGTCTTTCCAGAGACATACCCACATGCGAGAGACTGAAACAAGAAAGCACCCTTTTGTAGTCGTGGCCCCCAGAGGAAGAAAAAGAAGAAAGAGAAGAGTGACGAAGACCGATTCTTAAAGAAGAGAATAAGGATGAAGAAGGAATGAGGTAAAGAAACAAAAGAAAAGAGAAGGGAGAGAAGAAAGGGAGATGTCTCTAGGCATGCATGCATGCATGCAGTGTCGTAAGTAGATGTTGAGTGAAAATGAAGAAGAGGAAAAAGAAAAACAGAAGGACAACCTACATCCCTACGACTTGATGGATTTCTTCGATGAGAGAAGAAAAGAAGCATAGAAAGACCTTAGCATACTTTTTCTTTCAAAAGGCCACGTGTCTACAGCCGTTCCATGATTTAAAAGAAGAAAGAGTTGTGAAGAAGAAAAAGAAGAATACAAGAACGTGACGGAAGGAAAGAAGAAGAAAAAGAAAAGAAACGCTCTGCGTGTACCAGCAGGAGCGAAATAATTGGGACGGCAAGAAGAGAAGCAGAGAAAGTAGACATGGGAAACCAAGAGAAAGGAGAAAGAAAGAAAGAAAGAGAGAAAGAAGAGGAAAGAAGACTAGGAAAAGAAAAAGAAAAGGAAGAAGAAGAAGATCAACAGACAAGAAGCGCACAGAGAAACAAGAAAGGGGAGTAAGACCAGAGGTAGAGACAAAGAAGAAAAAGAAGAAAAGAAACAAAGAGCAGAATAAGAAGAAAGAGAGAAAAGGTTCTATGCAGTAAGGGGCGGAGAAGAAGAGGAAAGCTCCTCGTTGTAAAGACAGCATCGAGATCGAAGGTCTGCGAGAAGACTTAGCCTGTAAGAATCTCCTAGACTTCGCCTGGAGGAATCTTTTGCTTACTCTTTCATATTCTTCTCTCCACCTTTGAAACCTAAGCGTTTTGTCAGCTCCCAGTACTCTTCAACACTCGCCTCTCTTTCCTCTTTCTGATCTTCTTTTTCTTCTTCCTTTCTCTTCTTCTCCTTCTTCTCCCCTTTCGTGTTATCCCCCCCAGGCAACAGTACAGGCGTTGAAAGCTCTCTCGCATCATTGCTCGAAGTCTCGCCTTTTTGTCGTGTATCTCCAGAAGAGAGATCCATCTGATTAATACTCGAGCGAGAAGAAAAAGGAGGAGGAGAGCCGCCCTGTAGTTGGTCAGGCGTTGACGAAGACACGTGAGGGAGCGAAGAAGATGCACAGGAAGAAGAAGAGGTAGGTGAAGGAGAAGGGGGGAGAGAACAAGCAGACAAAGAAGAAGAAAGAGGGTGTCCAGGCTGACGAGACGGAGAAGGAAAAAGACGGCAGTTGTAACGTCGTAGTAACGTGAAGAACGGAGGTATATGAGGCCTGGAAAGGAGAGGAAAGAAAAAGAGTAATGAGAAGAAAAGCAACACGATCAAAGTCCAAAGAAACAGAAGAAAAGTGATTCGATCGATTAAACAAAGATACAGAGAAGACATGTGAAGAGGAATTCACATAGAAGGCACCGTGAAAGTTTTAGATGAATTCTATCCATTTATCTACCTAACTATCTTTGATCTACCTAACTGTCTTTAATCTATCTTTGATCTATCTTTAATCTATCTATCTACCTACCTTTAATCTATCTATGTATCTAAGCACTGTTTCGATGGGAGAGTTCCATGATATTCACCCGGTTTGATCGACTTCGGGGGGAGCGACAAAGGGACGTACGTCTATAGGTACACACATGTTCATACGTACGTAATACATACTGTCTAGAGATATGAATAGCTCGGCAAGCTATTCCCCTAGTATGAAAGAACAGTGGGATAAGATGAGGTCTTAAGGGAAACGTCTTTTGGAGATATCGACGTGAGACGTTTATCTCGGGAAGGGTGAGGTACAGATGAGTAATGAAGAGCTTTCTCTACAACTTCCGTAAGACTCTCCCTCTGTCATTCTATCACGCCCTCTCTTATCCAGATAGGGAGCATACCAAACGATCTCCACATTAGCCTACACAAAGAGATAGACAGGTAGATCGACGATACATAGATACATGGCTGATAGATGAAAGATAGATAGAGTCATGTACATGTACACAGCTGCGCATGCATAAGCATGGCTCTTGTTTATACCTGCTCCAATAGCGTGTCTATGTATAAAGAGAGAGATATGTGGATGTAGATATATCTGTTAACATATATATAGATATATATCTATGTGTCTCTTTCTCTCTAGATGTATACAGTACACATAGAGAGAGAAACAGATAGACAGAGAGAGAAAGTGTAGAGAGACAGGGAGTGAGGAGGAGAGTGCATATCTGAATGGCGACGTCTCTTATCATCTATTACTGAAGAAAGGAGAACAGAAAGGTCGTCTTCTGTTGACAGGAAGGAGGCTCCCTTGCTACTCTAGAGAAAGACAACTTACGTTCTTAGCTGGCTTGTATCTCCAAGGATCATATACCGTAGTAGAGCCGATAGATTAAAATTACAAATATCAATTCTTAGTCGTATTACATGACGTGTTTCTTCCTCCTCTTCATCTTCCTCTTCTTTTCTTCTTTCCTCACTACAGAATCCCGTATCTCTCTTATCATTCTCATCCTTCTTTCGTCTGCTCGTATCTCCCTCTTCTTCTCCGTCTCCCTTGTCTTCTTTCTGTCGAAGTGTGAAGGCTTCGTTCATCTTCTGCGAGGAGAATGTCTCCTCTTCATTCTCTTTTTTCTCATAGGGGCGCTGCTGCTGTTGCTGAGCATAGAGATAAGGGTTTTGGCTTCGGATCTTCCCTCGGCTTATAGAACGTAAGTTATCATCTTTCTTCTCCTTCGTATTCCTTCTTGCTTCTCTTTCAACTACAAGAAAGCGAGTTGGTGCCGATGTCTTCTTTCTACTAGACTTCTCCCCCTGTTTCGTGTGGTTCGTTTCGTGAAGAGAAGAAGAGTTCATAGTGCGCGATTCTCCTCTCTGAAGAGATATCTCTTGATCAAAAAAGAGATCTATACTCTTTCTTTTCTTCTTTCTACACACCCCCGAGTGAGAAAGAGATCCATGAGAAGAATCGACGCCATTCTCTTTCTCCTCTTCCTTGTCTGTTTCTTCGTTCCTTTGTTGACAAGGCTCTTGCATCTCTTTCGAATCAGGAGAAGTCTGTCCTTCATCCTCTTCTCCACTCTCAATCTTGGCTGATTGAACAAGCCTATCTTCTTTATCTTCATCTCCCTCTTCGTCGTTGTCTTTCGCATAGCCATTGGCAAAAAGAGGCCTTTCTCTTGTCGTGGTCGCTATCTCCTTATTCTGCACTTCTTCGGAGCCATTCGTTCCTGTGTGCGATGACGCGAAGAGAGGATTCTCTGTGTTGAAAGATGTCTTGGAGTCTTTCTTATATGAAGAAGGGTAGACAATCTTCCCCAGGTATGAATCGACTTCCCTCGGAGATGATAAGGATGCTGTCCCACGAACCGCTGAAACCCACGAAGCTAGCCATCTTGTTAACGCAGCCTTTCCTGCAAAGAAAGAGTGAGAAAGAGAGAGAGGAACGTCTTTTCTGTTTGATAGAGAAGATTGTTTTGGAAGAAATGTTAGGACTTCAGTTCATCTCTATACACAGAAAACAAACTCAGGAATTCATTCTTCTTCTTCTCCTCCTTCTCTCCTGCGAATTTCTAGTTCCAGCTTGGAAAGAGAGAGGGAGGAGACGGATGAGCCGCCGGGGCATAATTTACAAGCAACAGAAGAGATTTCACGGGTGGTCGCTTGTAGATTAACTAGGCAGGCCGGTTTTCTTCCTCTTTCTTCACGGTAGATCTCTTTTCCTATCTCCTTCATTGATGAGGGATATCTAGGCATCAGAAACCTGAGACATAAGCAGATACATAGATTGAAGATAGATAGATAGATAGATAGAGAGAGAGATTCAAGAAAGATAGGTAGATAGGTTGGAGATGGGTAGATTCCGGCAGACAGATAGATCGTATAGCTGGAGATTCATATATGTATGAATTAAGCAAGGAGATCATGCACAAGGCATAGAGAGATGCAATCATAGGAAAATGTTCCAGACATACGTGGATACACGCACACATAGAAAGAGAGATATATTGTGAATAAGATGAAGAGATTCTATGTAGCCGCAATGAGAATCTGAATATGAAGAAAGGAGAAATACACTAGAAAAAAGATGTTTGAAGCCCACGTGGAACTGAGAGGACTCCACCTCCTCTCTTTCTTTCTCACTCATTCTTTCCTTCTTTCTTTCTTTCTCTCTCACTCTTTCTTTGTTTTGATTAGCATACATACCTGCTCCTAGCTCAATAACGAGAAGACGTCCTAGGCTCTCCTGATCAAACGGAAGAAACCTCGACAAAGCACACATGGCAACGAGCTCTGCATTTTGGAGTTCGTGTTTATCTAAACGCCTAAGAGCTCGATGCACTTCTCTCATTACCGAAGAGTCAACTGATAGAGAAGAAGAAGAAGATGGACAAGTTGGTGTCCTCATTCTCTTGGGAAAGGCGGGAGAAGATGACGGAGAAAGAATGTTAAGAGCGGATGAAAGAGAAGATGAAGAAGAAGAAATGTCATTCTTATGAGTTCCACCATTTCTGTTTTCTTGCTTTTCCTCCTCTTTCTTATTCTGATCTCCCCTCAGATCAGATTGACGAGTGGAAGTAGTAGTAGTAGAAGTAGGAGTAGTAGTAGTGTGATGTCTCTGTCTCTGATTCACAGTTACTTGGCTTGCACGTCTTACACAATCCATGAAGACCAACACTTTCTTCTTCCTTTCCAGCTCTTCTTCTTCTTCCTCTTGATTGGTCTCGTTATTCATGATCGTTTCTTCATTTTCTTTCTCTGTCTCTTCCGTTTTGTTCGTAACAAGATCCCCTGTCCCCTCAATCTTCGAGGAAGTATCGGAGTTTTGATCGACAGCTATCCTTCTGGAGCTCTCTGTCTTCTTCCTCTTCTTATCCCCTGTGTATATGAGACCTTCAACAAGCTCTTCAGCTGGATAAAGACGGCTCCAAGTATCTCTCATAGAACACGTCTCTTCTTTCCTTTCCGTAGTCACGCTATCTTTCATAGCAGAAGAGCTGTCTTCTAGATCTTCTTCACTCTTTCTTTTCTGCTGTGCCTTCTTAGGGAGAGACACGTCACGCGAGAGTTCTTTTTCTTCTTTGTCTTGATGACTGGAGTTCATCTGTGAAGTCGAAGAGGGTGAGCTGAAGAAAGGATAAGGAGACGGAGAGGGAGGAGAAGAAGAGGAAGTAGAGTTTGGAGATGGAAAGGACGTCTGGTCTGAGGAACGATTAGGGGAGATAAGGCGACTGGGAGAAAGAAAGGGAGACGGAGAAAGACTTAAATGTTGACAGCATTGAATGACTGCATGCACCACACGACAATGGAGAGCATCGAGATCTTCAAATAGGCAAGGAGAGCAAGAAGAGGGAAGACAAGGAGAGGAAGAAGAAGAAGAAGATGAGGGTTCAGAAGGAGAGGAAGAAGCAGAAGACGAAGGTTCAGAAGGAGAGGTGGCATTTGAGAGAGGAGAGACATAGTGAGTGTCCTGCGATGCATGATCAGGTGTGCTTTGACGAAGACTATTATGATGACTGTGTGAGGCTGTTCGGTTGTCTCCGTTCTTCTTGACAAGTGATGCCTCATCTTCTTCTTTTTTCTCTTTGTCCCTCAGAACATTTCTGTCAGGGATATGGTGATTTGCAGAGTGGGATGTCTGAGAGACAATGCCAGTCATGTTCTCGTCCTTCTGTTTCTCTTCTGTTTCTTCTCCTTCTCTGGCTTGTCTTGTTCTCTCATTGTCTTGTTCTCTCCCTTCATGGGTTTCGCTCTGTTGCGAGAGAGAGAAGAGAGAGAGATTACACTGAGGAAGAACGAAAGGAAAGAGGTGTGAGTAGGCAAGGTCTCGAATCTTTGTACATTTCTTCACATGCGCTGAAAGTTTAGTGAGATAGATATCATGAAGGGGATCGATAGGACAAGGTATACGTTGACGGACATCTTGACTATGGTGGCTATCATGGTGACAAGGATCAAGATTCTTGCCAAGAAGATGAAGGTCTAGAGGCATATTGTTTAAAGCCTTCTTATTTTTCTTGTCTTTTGCCCCCTTCTTCTCCTCCTCTGCTTCTCTGTCAGCAACCTTTGCTCCTGTCTCCTTCGGATCTTCTTTCTTCTCCTCATCTCTCTTAACAGTTATGTCGATGCTTGGCTCCATCTCTGGAAGCTTACGATCCCTGACAGTGCTGGAGAGAAGAGGAAGACGACTGGAATTTCTCGCATCACTCTCTTCATCTCCATCCTTCTTATTCTCCCTTTCTTTCTCCATTATGAGGACTGACATGCTATGCTGTGTGTATATGTGCTCCTTTTCTCTGTGTTTGTAACTCTCTTCTCATGAATGGAGTGAACAGTCTAGATATCCCTGTTTTCCTCTCTCTCTTCTCTCTCTCTCCTTTGCTATCTGAAGGGGTATGAAGGAGGGAAGCACAAGGATGCTCGTCATAGGCGTGCTGATAAAGGAAGAGAAACGAAGTAAGACAACAACAAGGAAGGAGGAGAAGAAGAAAGATTACAAGGGTGAAACATGGAGAAAGAAGCACCGAATCATCAAACACTTGACTGTGGTAGTTGAGAGATAGGGAGAATAGAAAGTGCCGACAAACGACTCTTTATCTTGGTCTCTCGGTATGATGAGGACACAGGAGAGAAACAGCAGGTCGGAGAGGCAAAAGACAAGAAAAGAGACGGGCTGTGACTGTTTCTTTAGTCCGGTCAGGGTCTCCCGGGTGTTGCTTTCCTATGGACCTCACAGGTGACTCTGAAGAAGAACAAAAGGCATTCCGACCTCCTTCTTGCTTCTCCTTCGAGGCCCCTCATGTGCATGTGCTGCTCTCTCTTCTTTTCTCCTCCACCTCAAAGAGAAGTATTCTTACTCTCTCCGCTAGTGCGACAATAGCCTACCTTCTTCTGCTACTTCTGTTTCGCCCTCGGATGGCCTGCGGCACTTGAAAGAGTCGGGTGCCGTTAGAAAAATGAGAACAATGACCTCCTGCAGACTTCCCTCGACCCGCCGGATCAGGACTGTTGTCCTCCGGTCGTTGTTTTCTCTCACAGTCGACAGACTGACTGGATGCAGCCCCTGTGCCCGAGAACATCGAAGCTGTCGAAGAGAGAAGAGGTTGGAGGGAGGAAGTCTGTGCTCAGAAGGGCGCTCATCTCTTCTTTGCTCAGGTGGCGGGAAGAAATACTAGTCTTTTCTTTTCCCAGTCGCAGAGAAACAGCTAAGGCTCCGCAGTTTCCCTTGATAGAGAAAACAACGAGAAAAGTCCGCATGCGCATGCATTAGAAAAAGACTCTGTTGCATCGACGTAACGATACATCCGGTGTAATCCCTGTCCCTCGCCCACTACATTCATTCCTCGAGCAACATGCTACAGAAGCTTCAGCTCCTGTGAGCTGTGCGTTCTGGCCTTGCAACGTAGATCGGAGACGAGGTAGGTGAGGGGCGGGGACGGCGGCCGTCGTTGTTCTCGTTGAGATTTCAGGTTGTTCAACGTTCACAGACGGCTAGCAGGCAGTTAGATATCATTGCCAAGATCAAGACACACATGCGATCCCTAGCCAGGTCAGTCCACCCCAGTGAACACGTGTCTTTGCTTTCCAGCTTGCCTAACCGCAAGTCGGGTCGTGCTGCGAGGTAGCGAGCGCTCCGGCGGCTCCGGAGCCGCCGGTCATGACTTATACTCTTGGGACCACTAGAGATGAAGACTATTTCGCCTGGTAGAAAGGATTATCTTGCTGATGGGGTCGCGGGCGCGTGCCGTCGACTGACGCAGGTGCTTGCCCACAGCGCGAAACGCGAGCCGTGTGTCAGTCCCTTCCGTTCTCCAAATGCCAAAGCCCCGTTTCCGGATCAACTTACCTTGTTCCCGGCGGAGGACAGCGGAAGTGGCTTCTGGACTGTCAGTGCCCACGCGTCGCGTGGTGACGAGCGTACCCGCTGCGCCGATCAAGAGGGCGGTCGCCGCCCGCCTAACTTGTAGCCGGAGATCAACACTACCCATTGAAAGGTGTTACCAGTAGGCGACACCTCGTGCTATAGACCGCGTCAAAGATGTTCATGCCGACGCTCATGACGGGAAAATAGCGCCGCTGATGCGGAGCACGCAGCGAATGCGTGTGAATTCCTTACGAGCGCCGAGAGGATTGCTGGTCGGACACCCCTCGGGACGTGCCACTTGTTACCTGTGACGGCGGCCTCCATTGTCTTGAAAAAGCATAATATTATAGTGTTGTCACACTTGCGCATTGAGAAGTGTTGCAGAGAGTGAGAGATTCTTTCAGTCTGACGATGTCGCTTTCCTGTCCCGCCCCAAAACATTGCGGACGCGAGGGGACCTGAGAACACGTTGCACTCCTCCGGGGTGGGGACGTCTTAGTCTTCTTCGTTTCTAGCCTCGAGTCCATCTGGAGTGAACGCCAATCAGTTGAAAAGAGAGACTGCAAGGAAGGCTGACTGCAAATTGCGCCGAGAGTAGTTTCGTGACTTCTCCGTTCGTCAAGGCTCTCGAAGTGGTGATGCTTCACCGGCAGTGACACTCGTGCCACGCCGTACTTGGTGCACCTGTGTGAAGGATTTCAGTTCCTTGTCGCACTGAACACATCTTCCAGGAGTCAGCAGGTCTCCTCCTGTCGCGCACTGGTGAAGACTCAATGAGAAGTGAAACAACGTATTTCCTCTTCGCCCGGGCTCTGTCCGCTGTTCTTTTTCTTTCCCGCATGGAGAGACATGAACACTGGATAGCTCTGGAGAACGTATCACTCGAACACCTTCTCATGCTCTACTTCGCGGTTGCACGGGACTAACACACACTACTAAGGGGTCCTTGGGAGAACGACCGGTGACCACTACAGAATTGTGCGCATCTCACCACAACAAACGGCGGAGTAATGATGTACGGCCCTCTGATCGCTTGAGATCTGTACTTCCCCTGCTTCTCCCTGGATCTCTGCGGCCTCCGCGTTACTAACCGTACGAGTGATATCCCACCAAAGGGCCGCCGTTTCGGCGGGGGTTCTACGTAACAGTGAGAACTCCAGCGGCACTCATAGAAGGTGCAGTTCCTGTTCTTCCCCGCAGTGTAGTTCTGAAGAAATGACGGAAAAATACGGCAACCTCTTTCACCTAGTGTTTCCTCAAAGAGCGGTCTGTCTTCCAGAATGGCAAAGAAATCTGCACCTGCTTTTGTCGTTTTCGCTGGGGTGTCAGGTACGCTGGAGCCATCCCGCCACGTCGCACTTGCTTTGTGTGAGAGAGCAGTGGCAAGCCGAGAAGAGTGCCGCATTGCCAGCTACTCAGTAGCGTGCTCCGTGCTTCTGTATAGTTTGGGAACTGCACTCCCTAGGTGTCTATGTCGAGCCACGCGTAGTGCGCACACTACGACTCCAATGAATCGCTCTCGTGTCTCCCCAGGCTCCCCGTCGCGAGACGGCTGCTGCCGCCGGGGTATAAGGGGGGAAAGAGAGGTTCCTCGGCTGGATCAGGCGCAGTAACACTCTTTACGAAAGAGCACCTAGGACGTTGTTGGACGCCTAGACACAGATCAGCAAACACCGACGTCCTGGGCGACAGCGAGCCTTAGCGGACCTTGCTGTGCGACGCGGAGACACACCCAAGAGGCAGCTGGTTTCGGCACACACAACTGCGCATCTTCTGGAAACTACCCTTTCTACGACAGACACACCAGTCAACTCCCCACAATCTTGTGTGGTTTTTGCCGTTGTATGATTGCTTTGGTACCTATCCGCGGACGCGGTTTGCTCCAACCAGCCGCCGCTCCTCCGCAGGCTGGGAGGCGGGACGAGGGTTCACAGAACCAGTCGCCCTGAACGGACACTCCGTAGTCTCCCATATCCCGCTCCGTAGCGTTGCTAAACCGGTGACCAAGTCTCTCCCGGAGGGGCATTGAAACCGACAAGCGGTGAATGGAGACGTTTGTGTTTTGTTTGTGAAGGTGATACTGCAAAACCACATTTGTCCCAAATGGCGTAAGTCTACCGCTACGCGCGTGGCGTTGTGGCACTCGAACGTCGAAGCAAAACACTGTCAGGCCTGCCCGTAAGTCACGAGACTACGGGGCGGCACGCGAAGACACTTGCCTTGCAGCTGAGTCAGCACTCTCTCATCCAGATTAACGATGCTGTCCATCTGTCGTCGGCTTGCAGCCAGAGTGCATATCTGCGCTGGCCTGCTCTCGACGTCTTCGTTGTATCGTATGTGTCAGTACGATCAGGCGGCCCAGCCGTGCCAGGGTTCGGCGCTGACGACTCTGTGGGTGGAGGCTTCCAGCTTTCCGTCTCCGCTGCTGTCGCCTACAACAACTGGATCTGACGTCGAGCCGGGGTCATGGACAGCAACAGCATCCTCTCCCAAGACGGTGTCTGCTTCTCTCGTCTTTGTGGTGAGTGACGTCAACGACCCAAGCGGCAGATGACACATACAGGCGCGCCAAGGACAGCAGCGCCTCACAAAGTGTCAAGCCCAACCCTCTCTTCCGTTTGGTAGTTCTGAAGATTCTGGTGTACAACTGACTGTTGTGAAACCCGCGATGCATATGGCACTTAGTTCTCGTGAAGACAATATCGTGCTCGCGAACACGCTCGAGGCGATGCTGCAAAGGGTAATTCACTCGCACCGTGGCCATCGGACTGAGGACAGCGGTAAAGACGGACGTTATGAGGTGACTTTCTCACCCTATGTGAGTGCATGCTAAGAGAGGTGTTCTATTACGATGCGCTGACGTTTTCGACTGATATAAATGAAGATCTTCCGCTTTTTTATGAAATCCACGCTTTGCAGTGGAACCGATGATTTTTTGCGGTGTCATGGCGGCGTGGTGACAGCGTGACGAGGGGCTCTCTCTGTCCCAAGCAGTACTCGAGCGACCAAGTCCGTATCAAACTGCCGGAGACCAGCACGTAACGTGGTCGTCGTCGCCCCCAACACCACCGCCAGCAGCACGCCATCCCCTGTTGGCAACCGAGCCGGACGCTCACCTGGGCCCGCTTTTGCTCCGTGCACCGCTGCCAGGAACGGTCTCAATCCTTCAAACATGGAGAAGTCAACGCAGTTCTGGTTACCCGCTCACGAGCGGAACGCGGCGTCGCCGTTTTGCGCGGACCTCGACTCGGATCGATCATTCACATTGGCCTCCCGCGCGGATCCACGCCGTCACTTCAGTCAGCCGGGCATTCAACAGGCCCGTCTGGGGAGCAGCTGCGGCAAGGCGTCCAGAAGTCCAAGGGACTCCTCAATCAGCAGTCGAAGGGTCCGATGGGTCCCCTTATCCCGCGCTCGGGCTCCTGCCTCGATCCCCAGCACGACGCCTTTCAGCGTCAGGGCGCCGTTCTCGCCATGAGCCAACGCGTAGGCATCCCGAATCACAACGGGTTGCCGCAGAACCACCAGAGAGGCAGTCTCAACAGTCAACATCACGACACCCCTCTAATTCGGTAGCAGTACCAGGCCTTCGGCGTTCACCATCACGGGCTCCCCACGGGTCAACACCACGTCACTCGTATCTTGCACAATCAGAACGCCCATCTCTCTCAACGTCACGCCACCCGGCTGGCCCAGCAGCCGGAGACCCCCCTCTGTCGGATTCTGGACGCCCATTACGTTCAGCATCACGGCCTGCATCCAGTTCAGCCTCGAGACATCCCACTCGTTCACAGTCAGAGCGTCCAACTCGGTCACAAACGGGGCGTCCAACTCGGTCGCAACCAGTTCGTCCAACTCGGTCGCAACCAG
>NW_027157233.1:15185-15683 GCF_002600585.1 Cystoisospora suis
TCCAACTCGGTCGCAACCAGCTCGTCCAACCCGGTCACAACCAGGACGTTCACCTCAATCACAACCAGGACGTCCAACTCGGTCAGCCTCAGGTGGCCGCTATCGGTCACCATTAGGAGGCTGGCCTTCATCGTCCAGTCGTGCGCGGCGCCCCTCACGGCTACCACGCTCAGCATCAGAACGCACATCTCCCCCGGCGTCGCCGCCTCCTCGTCAACCAATACTTCCTGCCTCGCCCCCTCCTCCACAGCCGGCATCTGCAGCCGCGCCTCCCCGCCGACCGACATCTCCGGTCTCGCCTCCGCCTCGTCAACCGACATCTCCGGTCTCGCCTCCGCCTCGTCAACCGACATCTCCAGCCTCGCCTCCGCCTCGTCAACAAGCATCTCCAGCCCCGGTACCTCTTCCTCAGCCGACATCCCCCGGCTCGCCGGCTGTTCTTCGGTCGGCATCGCCGGCGCCGGGGTCTCGTCGTCAACCGACATCTCCAGCCTCGCC
>NW_027157234.1:0-2846 GCF_002600585.1 Cystoisospora suis
CTATCAAAGTCAGCTCCATTCAAAAAGAACAAGAAGACAATGAAGGAAAACAGAGAGAGAAGAATGAACTGAAAAAGAGAAAGAAGAAACTTATCCTCGAGAGGAACAGTTACATAATGGAGACATATATAATTTCCCCTCTACCTCATCATACACGTGTTGTATGTACAGCTGGATCTGCTTCTCTCTGCCTTTCTTTCTCTCTCTCGCTCTCACTTTGTCTATCTCTCTCTCTCCCTCTGCATAGACATATACATGCGTTGATTAACATAAAAAGTAAATTTTCTTGGATATCCAGTCAAGACGGGAAAAACGGTAGAAAGGGAGATAGAGAGACACCTCCACATTTCACCTATCCATCTACCTAGATCTATCTAGGTAGATCTATCGACTTAGCTCCAATCTAGTGCCAACCTCGCTTGAACTCTCTCCATCAACATAGACTTCTATCGGTACTTCTGTCCGTCTATATCTCTTTCTGTCCCAAGGAGGGCAATGCTGACTGCGTTTCAGAAAGAAGACAGACACCTCAGACAAAACACATCGCTCGTCACTTAAAAGAACCAATTGGGGGAGAAAGAGAGAAAGAATGAAAGACACGCCGCGGATAGAGATCTCTCTAGATAGAGAAGTCGAAGAGGAGAGAGAATGAGAGGAAGAATGGACTATAGAAGAGGAAGGTCTGGAATGAGAGAAGAGAAGAAGAGAAAGCTGAAGAACGACGGTAGATGCAGTAGAAAGAGAAGAGAAAAGATTTGTAAAGAAAAGAGAGAATGTACGATGTCTATCTTTGAAAGAAAGAGAAAACAGAAATATCAGTCGATCTTGAATCTAAGAATGTGTGAATTGAGCTGTATGTACACCTGGGAAATCGGAATCTTCTGGGTCTATCTCTTTTCTGTCATTCTTAGAATGCGATCCTTCAACTTCGTCGTCTTCTGATAGAATTCCTTCGGCATCATCTGAAAGAATTTCTTCGTCGTCCTCATCGCCAATTTCTTCTTTCTCATGATAGCCTTTCTTATTAGAACCCAGCAAAGACGAGAAGGAAGAAGAAGAGAATTTCTTCTTTTTAGAAGAAGTGGAAAGAGAGAGATCTCTGTTAGATTTCTTGACCGAGAGGAGCTTTTCATTCTTCTTGGAGCGAGGAATAAGCTCTTTCTTCTTCTTCTTCTGCGCCATCTTGACTGAAGATGACAAGGCAGCAGCACCTGCACCAGACGGCTTTCGATGAACAGCCATTTTTCATGAAGACAAAAAGAAAGAAGAAGAAAAGAAGGAAAGAGTCGGAAAGAAGGAAAGAAAGGAGGAGGGAGAAAGAAAGAAAGAAGAGTGAGAGAATAAGAGGGAAAAGAAGTCGTTGCTTTTAGTGCTCTCGCAGACTGGACATCCTGGAAGGAAGAGAGGAAATATAGAAAGAATGAGAAGTGTGTACAGGTAAAGGCGCCAAGATGAAGACGAATGAGAGAAGAAATACAAAGAACAAAGATGAAGGAATGCTGAGAGAAAGATTCTTCAAGAAAAGTCGCTCCTGTCATAGGTGTCTCTTCCGTCTTGAGAAATAGGTCAAGTATCTCTCTTCATTCTCCTCGCATCGCCAAGAGATGTGCTAGCTATCTTGTGGCAGTTGTCTCTTGAAACACTGAGAGAGAAAATGACGCATAGGCGAGGAGGAATACACGCACATCCACACTCTCTCTGATACAGCCTATAGCATGCCGTGGTATGAAAGGAAAGAACAGACCACGTCGATACGTCGGTTGCCCATCGAATCATGAGAGAAGATATGAAGTTCATGCGCGATACACGAAAAAGCACAAATAAGGCGGGAGAAGAGGGAGACAGAAAAGATTAGGGGAGAAGAGGAAAGAAAAAGCAAAGAAAGAAAATCGAGTTGAAGAAACGAATCTGTGAGATTATGACTGCCTCCTCAGACCATCCTTCTTGTTCTCTTTCTTCTTTTCTAAGAAAACTGCTCTTCATTCGTTACTTTTCTGCTTCTTCGCTGCTGCTGAAAAGTCTACATGTCGTATCGATGGCATGTTTTCCCACCGTATGCATGCATGTCTTCGCGTTCTCCGTATATGGGCCGATCCAAACGTCGATACAAGGCCATGCGTGGATCGAGTGGCTGTCCGTACACGGCGAAGGCTGCGAGAATCGACCGTTTGGAGAGGACAGGGGCAGCTACGAATTGGGAAGCTACGAGTTTCATGACTAGCCAGACACTGCGATGACTGAAAAGAACAAGGAGCGAGAAGAAAAGACACGTCGCTTGTAAGGTTGGGTCGATTCTTCCGTGGAGAATCGATTCTTCGTCTGCATGAGCTATCTCACCAAGAGAACAACTTTCTGATCATCTCTCTGCACGGGAAGCAGCTGGTCGAATCTCTCACTTCGACGCTCTCTGGGGTGTCGTGAGACTTAGAAGGAGTTCTGCTGGAAGTCTCTACACTTCAGCCGAGTTGCAGCTCTCACCTCGCCCTCTACCTCGCCCTGTTCCTATTGGCTGTTGTTCTTGACTTTGCGAGTTGGGGTGTATGTACACCTCGATGTCACGGAACTCCCCGGTGTCTTCGCCGCATCATAGACAACAGTTACGGAGTAACAGTGACAATACTCATAGGCGACGCCAAGGCTGCAGTAAAGATTCTTCTTTGGAAAGATGAAGAAAAAGTAAAGGAAAGTCAGGAGAGAGAGAGAGAGAGAGATTCAAGCTGAGATAAACCTCCTATTTGGACAGATTTGGCTATCCTCTCTTTTTTCAACTCAGTAGACGTAGGGGTGTTGAAACATACGGACTACCGTAGCCACACTTCTAACTACTACAGATAGATAGATAGATA
>NW_027157235.1:0-487 GCF_002600585.1 Cystoisospora suis
CAGTGGAGTGGAGTTTTGGTCTCCACAACCGTGACAGCCGGTGACTCCGCTCGGTCACCCGGCCCCAAACCACGATTCACACAAGTAGAAATCTTGGAAGCTCAAACGCTTAACTCTCACACTAACACTGTTTCACACATCCCATGCAATGTCTCACTGAACTAGGTTTTCAGATTTGAGGGCTCTCCCTTCCTGAACCAATTCTCTGAAAATTTCACCGGTGACTCCGCTCGGTCACCCGGCCCCAAACCACGATTCACACAAGTAGAAATCTCTATAACGCAAACACTTATCCACGAATCTCTCGGTGTCTTAGTACATCCAATGAAAGTACTTACAGACTGGGACGTCAGCTCTTGCTTTCTTCGTCTTCACTCCAGAATCGTCGAAACGTGCCCCGGAGACCGTTGTTCCATCACCCGGCGCAAGACGCAGCTCTCCACACGATTTCATTGCCCATACTTCCTGTTGCCCCCCCACGTCACAA
>NW_027157236.1:0-246 GCF_002600585.1 Cystoisospora suis
CGCTGTACGCGAGTTGCGGGGTAAACGGCACCTTACCCTTTCAGTGCAACATATCGGTTTTCTTAAATTCGCTCCTACGGCTATGATTCGGGTATCTCTAGATACCTCTTCTTCTCCTCTACCTAACTAAACTATTTTCAAAGCGGCGCGGGGCCTAGGTGCCGCGCAAAGCCGCCGTGAACATAGCTGCCTTCGTACAAGATCGCGAAAACGGGGTCATGGGTTTCCCCTACACCAAACACGATT
>NW_027157237.1:0-159 GCF_002600585.1 Cystoisospora suis
TCTAGGAGCCCTAAGACTGCCTACCGAAAGTCCACGGACCGTAGTTTTCTCCTCCCGGTCCGTGGGCCAGCTTAGCTGTCCGTCTATTAGGCCTTGGCGTTTGGCCCTTGTCTGGTCCTTTCTTGTTATTTCTTGTTTTCTTAACTTTTCCTGAGCTTC
>NW_027157237.1:769-974 GCF_002600585.1 Cystoisospora suis
TCTCTCCAGGCGGCGTAGTCGGTGCGGCGGTGATCTGCTGGGGATGCTCAGTGTCAGGATGTTGCAATCCTGCCTTGATCGCCACCAAATAGTGGCCTATTTTTACCAGATTGGCGATCGTAAGCCATAGAAAGCCAAGGCAAACGCCTACGACCCGTCGAAGTTCAACGAACGAAATGACGCAGCGAGGAAACGAGGGAACCTC